>NC_056725.1:1997385471-1997537971 GCF_019279795.1 Protopterus annectens | reverse complement strand
TCTTCAGTTGAGTAAGTGAATGGGTCAAGATCCCAGGTGCTTGTCAGAAGTCACTCGAATGAATTTTACTTGCTGATTGAACATTTCTGTCAAAAACTATATTTTGTATGCTGCATATTCTTGTAATTACTCACTGTGTGTTTGTGTCAGTTATGTTGAAAATTATTAGTATGAGTTAGAGGACTGAGAAAAGCAACTTACTTTGGCTATTAATATTGTGAGGTTGAATCATATGATATTATTTTAGGTGTATTTTCCCCAGCTGTGCAATCCTATTTAATGTGTCTAACAATAGGGAAACTGCTCATATGGCTAGTTTCCTCCTACTTCCAGGAGCTCCTAGGGTACAAGTAACAAGCGACTGCACCCCCGTTTAAAGTGGTACATGACTTCAGGTGCATGAGATATATCTCAACAATGAGGCTCATGCAAGATGGGTTTGTGTCACAGGAACATTACAAGACAGAATTTTAACTGGAATGCTAAATCATTGAGAGAGCGAGAATATCCCTTTCTGCCTTTCTCTTTTCCCTACTAAATCCTATATAGGGGTGTCATCATGCACACAACAGATACACATTTATGCTTGTGCACATCCACTTTAAGGATAATGTTGTTAGGCTATGTTTCTCCTGCTTCTGTTGTTCCAGCCTAGCTTCCCCATTATGTAGTTTTTATGAAGTAATCTTTGAGAAGGTCAGAAAAGTATCTTTTGAGGTGTTTGTTAGACTTTATTGCTGGACTGAGCAATATAGCATGCAGGGAGTAAGACAACGAGTTGTTAGTATGCTTCAATTTCTCATTCTGGGTTTGACTCCATATGTCTCTCCTTGTATAGGGTGAGATTTTGTGTTGCTCACCTGACTGAACTTGTGGTTCTTTCTCACTCAGTATGACACAGGCAGCTCTGTCTAGTTAGTCTTAACTAGTTAAACAAATAAGAATAATTAATCACTGTCCCCATGAATGTAAAAACATTCATTAGAAAATAATTTTCCTTCCTTGCTATAGGACATGATTGTTCAAACTTGTACCCCATCATCCACAATACTTATTCCCTTGCTTTAGTGGCATTCTGGCTTAAAATATCTGCATAACAAAAACTAGAACTGCTGTTATAAGTATGGAAAAACAGTTCTGTTTGTAAAACCATTAAAGATGTCACAATGCATTACGTATAACTAGTAATTAATTCCCTGTATCCACTTATGTTTGTAAACTTGTGGAGATACAGGATTATGTAGAATGTGATAAAAGATAATGAGGGAAACGTACTCACAAGCGAGGAGAGTGTGTTGAGCAGATGGAAAGAGTACTTTGAGGGGCTGATGAATGAAGAGAATGAGAGGGAGAGAAGGTTGGATGATGTGGGGATAGTTAATCAGGAAGTGAAACAGATTAACAAGGAGGAAGTATGGACAACTATGAAGAGGATGAAGAATGGAAAGGCTGTTGGTCCAGATGACATACCTGTGGAAGCATGGAGGTGTTTAGGTGAAATGGCAGTGAAGTTTTTAACCAGATTGTTTAATGAAATCTTGGAAAGTGTGAGGATGCCTGAGGAATGGAGAAAAAGTGTTTTGGTACCGATTTTTAAGAATAAGGGTGATGTGCAGAGCTGCATTAACTACAGAGGGATAAAATTGATCAGGCACAGCTTGAAGTTATGAGAAAGAGTAGTGGAAGCAAGGTTAAGAAGGGAGGTGATGATTAGTGATCAGCAGTATGGTTTCATGCCAGGAAAGAGCACTACAGATGCAATGTTTGCTCTGAGAGTGTTGATGGAGTAGTACAGAGAAGGTCAGAAGGAGTTGCATTGTGTCTTTGTGGACTTAGAGAAAGCATATGGCAGGGTGCCTAGAGAGGAGTTGTGGTACTGTATGAGGAAGTTGGCAGTGTCAGAGAAGTATGTAAGAGTGGTACAGGATATGTACGAGGGTAGTGTGACAGCGGTGAGGTCTGCTGTGGGAGTGAAAGATGCGTTTAAAGTGGAGGTGGGATTACATCAAGGATCAGCTCTGAGCCCTTTCTTATTTGCAATGGTGATGGACAGGTTGACAGACGAGATCAGACAGGAGTCCCTGTGGACTATGATGTTTGCAGATGACATTGTGATCTGTAGTGAGAGTGGAGAACAGGTGGAGGAGACCCTGGAGAGGTTGAGATATGCTCTAGAGAGAAGAGGAATGAAGGTCAGCAGGATTAAGACAGAATATATGTGTCTTAATGAGAGGGAGGATAGAGGAATGGTGAGGATGCAGGGAGTAGAGGTGGCGAAGGTGGATGAATTTAAGTACTTAGGATCAACAGTTCAGAGTAATGGTGAGTGTGGAAGAGAGGTGAAGAAGAGAGTACAGGCAAGATGGAGTGGGTGGAGAAGAGTATCAGGAGTGATTTGTGACAGACAAGTACCAGTAAGAGTGAAAGGGAAGGTCTACAAGAGGGTAGTGAGACCAGCTATGTTATATGGATTGGAGACAGTGGCATTGACAAAAAGGCAGGAGTCAGAGCTTGACGTGGCAGAGTTGAAGATGTTAAGATTTGCACTGGGTGTGATGAGGATGGACAGGATTAGGAATAAGTATATTAGAGGGTCAGCCCAGGTTGGAAGGTTTGGAGACAAAGCCAGAGAGGCAAGATTACGTTGGTTTGGACATGTGCTGAGGAGGGATGCAGAGTATATTGGGAAAAAGATGCTAAGGATGAAGCTGCCAGGTAACAGGAAAAGAGGAAGGCCTAAGATAAGGTTTATGGATGTGGTGAAAGAGGACATGCAGGTGGTTGGTGTGACAGAGCAAGATGCAGAGGACAGGAAGAAATGGAAACAGTTGATCTGCTGTGGCGACCCCTAACGGGAGCAGCCAAAAGAAGAAGAAGAAGATGCTATAGCTTTTCTACTATATCTCCCACTTTGTCAAAACATATTCCTCTCTCAGCATCATACAAAATAATGTATAAGTATATGCAATAAGTATGACAAAAATTTTGGCAGGCTTTGTCATGCTTCATCTAAAATCTATTACTATTAGCTTCACTCTCAGTGATTCTAGACTGTGTTTCACACTTTGAGAAAGACAACAAAGTATCACATTTTCTACTCTGCATTATTCTGTGCACGATTACCAAGTTCACCAACAGGGCACAGAATTATGTTTCAGAAATGCTGGGTTAGTGTGTTGTCTAGCCATTAATACTGAGTAGATTTTCAGCAACTGATGACAGAAAATCAGCTGAAGGCTGCCAAAGTGTAAAAGACTTTAAGCATGACACTGAGAAATGTTCCGTTATGCACTGTTGAACGATACTGGCAGTTCCATTCTGATATCGTCAGGTCCTTAACCTACGTAGGTACTCCAGGACGTGCACTTTCAAATTATTGTAAACCACAGAAAGAGATTTTTTATTATAAAACTTCTTTCTATTTTCAGTAAATCTCTTCACTCCTTATCTTAACTGGAATGTATTTCTTTAAAATATTTTATGAGACCAAGGCAATGCTAAAATGAATTTATAACATATTAAAAACATAATCTTATTTAACCAGTGACAAGGTACATTTGTAAAAACTACCTAAAAGATGCTTCATTGCTTACATTCACTGTGATGTACTTGATTTCTTACTAGAACTAACCAAACAAAATGGGTGTTTTCATTGGCCTGTGTTCTTACAAAGAAATGTAAGCACCAATAACAATAATAATAATAATTAAATAAATCTACTAAACCATTAATGGTCAGATATTCCTTCTAATATGAAAACTCTTGACAGACACCTTAGATTTGTGAGAGCTTTCAGACTTGAGCTTCAAGTTTTCAGTACTGTGGGTTCTTGTTCCATTAATAGCACCTGAGTTCCAAAGGTTGTAATAAAGGTCAGCTTTGTTGAAAACTGCCTGTGAAAGCCTAAATGCTGATCCAGCTTGCTAGAGTGTTCCACTGAAGAATACAAATCTTCTGTATTCGGCTAGTTTGCCTGCCAGGTCCTGGCATCGAAATGCTTTGGAATAAGCTGCCTGTTATTTTTTTCTCTGTCAGCTGCTTTAGAACTTTAAGCTTAGTACTGTAAAGTATCAAAACAGCAACATGTGATTCATTAATCCCATGAGACGAAACACATGAGCCCGATTGTAAGAGCCCTACTGTATTTCTATAAAACACATTATAATACATTAAAGAAGAATTTTACCAAATATGAAGCAGAATCCAGGTTTTAAGAAAATTAAGCCAGATGGTGAAAGAAATGTGACAAATACAACTGTTAAGTGTAATTGTGTTCTTTATGACTAAATATCCATAAGTTAAATTAATGTGCTTGTATCATGGTGGGGAGGCTCCAGTTCCAGCTCCAGGTCTCAGAGATTCTTCTAATACATCAAAAATTTACAGTCTGGCATTTACAGGGAGATGTGGTCAATATAAGTTTCAACAGTTGGCATATGTTGTCTCTGGTGCCAGGAAGGTCAGCAGGTTCTGTGTGTATACTTCAAATGCTTTCATACTAGTGTCAGTGCTGCACTGTGATGTTTATCTGTGTGTGTGTGTGTGTGTGTGTGTGTGTGTGTGTGTGTGTGTGTGTGTGTGTGTGTGTGTGTGTGTGTGTGGTTGGCTTACCGAGGATCCACACTCCTTAAAGTGTCTTCTTTTGAATAATATAATAAACTGATGACTAACCTAGTTATCAGGTGTCTGATCAAATGGATGTTAAAGATATAGTAAGAAATGTGGATGAAGACTCCAGAATTTTCCTGGAGTCCTGGACAAATTTCTTGTAATCAGTAAAAATGCAACCTTGACTACTCCTTAACTAGAAGTGCCAAGTCCTCAGGGATCTGTTTGTTCAAAAAATAAGAAAGCAACTGAGTTTTTAAAGTCCACATTTTTAGTTTCTTTTGTAGTTTCATTTAGTTAAATAATCATCGCTATCAATAAACATGCTTGTTTTATTGGATGACAAAAAACTCTTATTTGTTTAGTCTGCATACTCAGGGTAAAACAACAGAAGGTGAGAGAACCGATCACAGTTCTTTAACATTTCTTTTTTATATATATTTTGACTACTGAGATGCTCAGTTGGGTAGACACAATTTTAAATTGAGGCTTGCACTGAAAAGCCCCAAAATTACAGTACTAAAACATGCAGGAACAATATTAGTACAGCACAACATAGTTTATAAATTGTCATTGGTGCAGTATTGTTTATAATGCAGATTATAAAACCTGTCAGTAGAATAGCTGTGCACAGAGAATAAGACTGAATGCAGAACCACATTCAAAACCATATACAGTGCTGGATTAGCATAGCTCAGTACAGTTCCTCTTAATCTTAACAGCAAAAAATGCTGTCATGAATAATTCCTGACTGAAAAGGAACAAGCATTGTAAACGGTGGTGACAAATGTCATTCTCAGGCACTCCCGGAAAGTGAGGAAATATGCCGTATTTTGTAGGCAAGCATATGCTGCAATTCAGAGGACAAAGAACTTAAAGAATGAAACAAGGAAAATGTATATTTTTAACCCAGATAGCAGTCAAAGAGGCTGCGTCTATATTACTAGCGTAGGTAATACCAGAATACTAGTACTTCTATTTTGATAATGTGTCCATTTCAGAGTCTACCACTATCCTCTTTTTTTTTTTCTTTATGCAGGAAGGTACAGAAACTTTCAGGATTATTCCATTTTTGAATATCATTAAGGTGTGGAAAGGATCAACAGTATAGCAAACGTAATGTCAGAAGATGGCAGTGGGTGCATGTTTAGTCCGTCTGATTTGCTTTAAAACTTACTTTAACCTCCAAACTTTCCAGGAATTTCAAGATGTATCTAAAGTCTTAACTGTCTCTACTTCTCCCACCCAGTGCTATTCAGAAATATCTGGCTTTATAATACACCTCTGAGAATGCCAATCAAAGTACAAATTATTTTCATACTTGACATAAAGCAGGGAAGTCATGAAAAGCATGGAAAGGAACACAGCCCCTAACTGACCACTCCAAATACACAACCTTATATAACAAGCAAAAAAAAGCTATCTGGTGGCACAAAGCAATTTGTTTTCACAACAGGCAGGCTTCTGCCTTCTCAAGTCCGATCAGTTTTGGAAAGGAGTTTACCATCTAACATTAAACTAGTAACCCTTCTCTTTATATTACAACACAAGAATTAGCCAAATAATTATTTAACATCACAGCAGCCCATCCACTCAGTAAGTCTACCAAATCAATGCCGATTGAGCTATGCACCCCATCCTTCTTCCTCCAAAAGACATCCTTTTCAGAAGCAATAGGGTCCTTATAGCCTTGCCCACCCATGCATCACCAGGTTCTGATAGACCTGGGCCATTATTTATACAATTATTTGAGACACTCTTGTCCCTCTCCTTTGGCTATCTGTTTAACCTATCCCTTACATAATACACATTTCCAAATCTGTGGAAATACAGCAATAGTCATACTCATACCAAAATGCACCAAACATTGTAATGCTTGTGACTTTTGTCCAATCTCATTATCAGATCTAGGTAAGCTAGATACTTTATACCAGTACAACACACCTGTTCTCACTGGCATGGTTTTATATAAAATAAAAGCATGCAGACCACTCTATATTTAGTTATCAACACTATTCTTATACATTTTCATAAAGGCTACTTCACAGGTGTCCTTTTTGTTGACCCTACAAAAGCTTTCGATTCAGTAAAATATTCCCTACTCATTTTTACCTTGTGTATTCCACCTTTAAATCTTCTACCATAGGCCAGTTCACAAACTATCACTCTAACAGAATGTTTGATTGCTAAATATAATGACAATAATGACAAGTGTTCTAGCCCGATGGATATTATCGTTGGAGCTCACAAAGGCACTTTACGTGCACCAGTCCTCTTGAAGATCTTTATTAACTTCCTACCTTTTGATGTTAAATTCTCAAATGCCATACTATGCAGCTGTTATTATTATATATTAATCAGGCCTGAAAGATAAAACAGTCATACATAATCTCTCAGCAGCCTCTACCATTGATTGATAGTAAATCAGCTCACCCTGGATGTCAAGAAAGCCAAATTAATGCTCTTTAACTCATTTTGTCTATAGTGAAACTTACATACAGCACTGTAAGGCTACTATAGTGCCAACTACTTTTTTGTTGTCCTGCCTAGAGAGCCTTATGTGCATCTGTGTGCTCTTCTGTTAAAAACAAACAAACAAACAAAAAAACAAAGTAATGCTTTTATGCTGACACTTTCCATACAAAAGCAGGGTCATTAGATTCCCAGCTTTGGCAAGTATCGAGTAATGCTAAAAATAGATTCCTCTATGGAAAAATGAAAACAAGATATTTTTAAACGTTATATGCACTATTCTTACTGAATTAATTATCTGGGTATCCTGCCTAATCCACTGTCCTGCTGCACCATCAAGCATATTCCCTGATATCTGTTTGATTGATTCCACTGCTGAAAACAAACAAAAAAAACTGTTTTCTTTTCCTTTTTAAATTTCTTTAAACTCCTTTGAAAGAATAACAAATGCTGTAACTTAAGGGAGTAACACAAACACTGCCACAGTACTGAATCACAGGCATCCATTTTATTGCTGATTAACCAATCAAGTTTAGGGACATCGGTGTTGTTCTGTCTTCTAGATGACAATTTAAATTACTTCTACTGTCATTATGCCCACTTTTGCTAAGAAATTGAAATGGACCAGGTACAGGAAATATGTTTTTGTGCTACTCTGTCAGTGTATATGAAGTAAAACGTGTTTGTCTGTATGAGTGTGTGAGAGAGGCAGAGAAAGAGGAGATATTGAGAGATGTGTGTATTTATGTGGCGGTATAGATGCTGTCAACTATCCCATATTTTGCAGAATGTCTGTGATTTTCTTTTCTTTTTTTTGCCTTAAGTTTTGGTTTTTACATGCAATATTTTTTTTCTGGCATGTTAATGAAGATTTCAGTCACTAAATAATGACAGGCGTGTCAGGAGCTGACTTAAAATCCTTCATAAAAAGCATACTAATACAAAACCTATTATTCTTGCTACTATCTAAGCAAACAAGCTCAGTATCTGGTGTGTATGTATGTGTATGTGTGTGTGTGTGTGTGTGTGTGTGTGTGTGTGTGTGTGTGTGTGTGTGTGTGTGTGTGAGAGAGAGAGAGAGAGAGAGAGAAAGATATATGTATGTAAGTGGGAGTTATTGATAATCACAATTGTCCCTCAGAAAATGTCTGTAATTTTTCTTCTTTCGTATTCTGGTCTTTATTTGTGAAGTTAATAGTTTCATGCCAAATTAAGGAGGATTTCAGTCAAAAAATGACAGACATGTGAGTCACTGACTTAATAGGCTTCTGAAAAAAGTGATAATGCAATGCCTCTTATTCAAAAACTTAGTAAAAAAGGGCAATATTGTGTGTGTGTGTGTGTGTGTGTGTGTGTGTGTGTGTGTGTGTGTGTGTGTGTGTGTGTGCACATATGTATGAATGCATGTATCTATGTATGCAGCTATGTTGGGCTTTGGGGTTATAGATACTTTCAGCTGTCACTGATTTTCCAAACTAATCATGATTTTTTGCTTTATATTTTGGTATTTCCTTGCTAAGTTTGTGTTTTTTATGGGAAATTAATAAGGATTTCAGTCAGTAAATAATTTCAGATATGTGAATTACTGACCTAATAGCCTTCAGAAAAAACAAACTACACTGATGTGTGTGTGCATGCGTGCGTGTGTGTGTGTGTGTGTGTGTGTGTGTGTGTGTGTGTGTGTGTGTGCGCGAGTGTGTGTGTATGTGTGAATGTGTGTCTCTATGTATGTATGCACTTATGTACATATGCATGTGTGTAGTGGGGTATAGAGGCTCCTAACTGGCCCAGATGTTGCAGGATGCCAATAATGTTTTTGCCTCATATTTTGGTTTGTTTGCTGTATATTGTTACGCTTGTGTTTTTTTTTTTTCTGGCAAATCAATTAGGATTTCAGTATTAACTCGATGAATCCAGAGTTGATAGTGCTTTATGATGGCAGTTAAAAAATTATATTATCCTGGAAAATTTGCCAGAGAGAACTGGAGTCTTACCATCACCAGTTTTTGTTTAGCAATAAATATGATATTTATACATGCAAATATCTCAGCAGTATCAAAATAGAGCCTGGTGGAATAGCATTTTATAGGACAGCTCAACTCACAGGTTGAGAAAGTCTGCTGACCGAAGCACAGCGGTCAGTCAACAAGAAATTGTAATTTATTTTAATATAAAATGATGATATCAAATGAAAGCTTGCATAATGCTGTACAAGTTGTCACCGATGCCTGTGTTCTGTCTACTACCACTTTGTAGAAATATATACTTGTATAGTGATAATAAATATATATATATATATATATATATATATATATATATATATATATATATACATGAAAGTCATCTTTTTGTAAATATGTCAGGTATTGTCTGCCTGGACGCATTGTGGAACAGCATTTCACATGCCAGTTCATCACAGATGTTAGGAATAACTCCTCAGAAAAATGAGGCAGTCAGGACCAGAGAAAATGTCTCAAAATGTTATACATAAATGGCATATGTTCATAATTATATTAGTAAGTTGAACTAGAAGGTGTTTATGTGGTACTGCATCATATCAGGTAAAATCATATGTTCCTTCAAAAACTCTGCACTGATAGTTGATAACTTTGCAGATGTATTAATTTTTGTTCACAGAATATGAAATGCACATACAAATCATAATTGCAAATATCTCAGATACTTCAAAATTGGAGTGACATCTACAAAACTTCTTTGTAGCAAATCAAAGATGACATCTGCATAAACAAAAGTCAGCCTGAGAGTTGGGGTATAGTAAGAATAGTATGATTTATATATTATCTAATTATTTGTTCACTATAAAATAGTCATTTTATCTAGCTGGTATACTAATATTACCTTTATGAAGAGGAGTGTGTGGTTGTGTGGTGAAGAATATTAATATTTTAACTTTTTCTTGTGTAACCTTTATACTTTTTTGAAATATACACATGTAAAAGTAGATTGAAAAGTTGCATTCTCAGAAAATTTAACTCAGGAGAAAGTTGTCCTGCCAGAAAATCTCCAGATGTCAGGAGGTGGGAAATTCCATTGGAATGAGATTAGAGCATACAGTTTGATACAAGACAGCGTTTAAGGTGAGTCTAATGGGGAAATTAATAAGTAAAGTTTCTTACATAAAAATCCAGAAATAAGACAGCAATTGAAATAAAGAAGGCAATACTGAAGTTAGATCATGATTTCAAAAGAAATATGATGAGTCAAAATATTCAGATAAAATATTGTTTCAAGGTGACTTAAAGCCAGTCATGCTATAAATCGGTCTGTCTTTGAAAGTAGGGAGAGTCAAAATACACTGAATGGGCCAATATTTCCTCCATTCTGTTGGCAAATATTTAAAAATTCAGTCATAGCTCTAATAACATGTTATGTATTAAAGATAATAGCTATGGTAAACCTCTAGAAATACAAAATGTTTTCTACAAGAAATATTAAATTGATTTATTACTGTCAAACCCCCAGATTAAGCATTCGTATATTAACAATTGTTTAAATCATTTAAACTAAATACAGTCTTACAAAAAGGATATCTCCTTACAGGAAGTGGTGAGTGGAAGCTCTGGCTTCCATAAAACATGGCAAGGTCCACGGCTCTGATAGTTTGTGATGCATCTTTCTATAATTGTTGTAAATACCAATTGGTTCAATTTCTGCAGAAAACATTTAACTCGATCAAGAAGGACACATAAATAATCATTTAAATTGATATGAAACTATTTCATTTTAAAACCAAATGTTGTTGTTGTGTCTTTCGGCTTTTCCCAGTTAGGGGTCGCCACAGTGGAACTCTGGTCCGCTAATGATTGGCAATAGATTTTTACATGCTGAGTTGCCAGCTCTGACTCACAACCTTCAATGAAGGTATGCCCATTCACGCATGTCTCCACACAGAAGACATTCTAGCTGAGAATCGAACAGGACAACGTCTAACTGTGAGGCGACAATGCTACCGCAGCGCCACCACCGCGGATTTCATTTTAAAACCTAATACAGATTCTAAACTAATTAAGGACCATCAACCTATATCCTTAATCAACTTGGTTGAGCAATTACTTGATGTAATTTTAACTAAACATTTTGACTGGATGAAGGTTAAATAATCTTAAACTTCTCTTCTAGATTTATGGAAGGAAGACAAACCCAAGATAACAACCTTGTACTAGAATTAATCTTATAATACAACATCTAACACATCTAGTAGGGTGTTGTGCACTTGATACTAATAAAGTTTTAACAGGGCTCTTACTCATTTTTCTGAGAAGTCCTCAATAAACTTATTCTCCACATAGTAATTTATTAATGCTATTAAAAGTCTTTTTGAATCACTATCAACTCGCATTGCAATACATGGGTTGGTCTCTACTCATACTGATATTCTAACTAGAACATGAAAAGGATGCTGTTTTGCCCCTTACCTTTTTATTCTCTCTGTTGAGCCTCTCATTTAGCATTTTACACAAGACCTCAAACATATGGGAATATGCTTTGGAGAAAGCATGTTAAATATTACATCCTCTGTATTTGATATTTTGCTGTATTTTAGTATCCCCAGACAAACCATATAAAAAGTTCTAAAATAGTACAGGATTATAGTGAGGCTTCAAATTGCAAACTGAGTATGGCTAGACTGATGATATTTCCTTATACGTCTATGGATATTATCATAGAGTACAATGAGTAAGTCCACTAACAAAAAACAGTTCAGCAAACCAAGAATAGAACATCTTGTTCAACATAATCTTTTGCACAAATGTGCCTTTTCAAGTTTTATAAAACAGGTAAGATAGTCACCCTAAAAACTATATAACAGAATTGACCAAATCATATGAAAGCATGTAATAACTAAAGAAACCAAACAAAACCTTAATGGTTCAGTGATTTCATTTTAAGCATTGATTTAAAGCTGTAGCCTCCATTTAAACCTATGGGTAATCAAGCCTTAAACTGAAATATGCAATTCAATAATGCTTTTATTAGTCAGTAAAAGTAATTAAATCATCCCTTTGCTTATTGGATATAATAACTTCAAGCATATTAAACACAATTTCATGATATGACGTACCTGTAGACATGTACTTATTTAACACATTCTTGCCTATTTTCCTTATAATTTCTGAATTGTGAACTCCTGACTATTTTTAAGCTATCTATTACATTTCTCAACATAAATGCTGCGTATACTTTACATGAGCTACATAAATTATATTGTTGCACGTGGCAGAAGCACTTAATGAGTAATATCTGTTTACAGTATGGTGAAAAATCAAAACTGATTCAGCTATGAAACAATATTTATGATATAAAAGTCACATATTCAATTTTCATTGAAATTGTATGATCTGTTGATGATGGAAATAAGATTTTATGTTAAAATTCAAAAAAAGAAAGATTTATCGAAGACATCACATATGGCTCTCCATTGCAAACGTTAAAGCATGGCTTTACTATACCTTTATTCTGATTAACATAAAGAGTAAAAAGGCCACTAAGATAAACCAATTAGTACAAACTACAAAAAAAAAATAGTCAAGCATGAGTTTTCACTGTGTGATACCTTAAACCTCCTGTAATAGAGGCCCATGAGATATATACAAATAACTCCTTAAGGACATCATGTGTTTCAACTATATGGCTTCTGAATATCCATGACTTTTTACTTTTTTCTTTTTAAGTCTTTATAAATAAATTCAGGCCAACAAAGCCAAACTGCACTACTTGGGCACATGCATGTTTCAGCCATCTAATGACCTTGCCAGCACAGCATAACTGAGCTGTTTCTGTATACTTTAATAGCACAGGGTCTTTACACCCAGCCGATGTCCATAACTATTAAGGTGTCTGCAAAATATCCCAACTAGCATCCAAACCAAAAAGTAAAATGGTCACACAGGCAAACCAATCAGTAAAAACTACAAGACAAACCTAGCCAAGTGAGAGTTTTCACTGTGTGATAACTTAAACCTTATGTAATAGATGCCCATGGGATATATGCTAATGACCCCTTAAGGACACCAAGTGTTTTAGCTATATGTCTTCTGAATATCCATTACTTTTTAATAATTGGTTTGTCTGTGTGACCTTTTCACTGATTGGTTTGGATGTTAGTTGGGATATTTTTGCAGACACCTCAATGGTTATGGACATCAGGTGGGTATAAAGACCCTGCATTTATAAAGTATAGCCAAACAGTACACTTATGATGTGCTGACAAGGTCATAAGAAGGCTGAAGCATGCATGTTCATAGCTACTGGGGTTTGGGTTCATTGACCTGAATGTATCCATAAAGACTTAAAAAGAAAAAAAGTAAAACGTCATGGATATTCAGAAGCCATATATCTAAAACACTTGATGTCCTTAAGGGGTCATTTACATATGTCCCATGGGCATCTATTATAGGAGGTTTAAGGTATCACACATTGAAAACTGTAGTTTGGCTAGGTTTTCTTGTAGTTTTTATTTATTCTGATTAACCAAGTAAAATTCAAAGCATAGTTTTTCCTTATAAGAAAGTAACCATTTTAAATTCAAATTTTGTATAAACTAATTTAAGTTGTTTATGGTGACAGATTTATCGGTCTATATTGGATGATCGAACATTTAAAAGTTCGAGTGTCATATGGTTGACACCATATGATCGAACTTTTAAAAGTTAGAACATCCCCAAAAAAATAAACTACACAAATAATCTACCTGAACATTTTAAGCAGTGGGGCAAGCCACCCTGCACCCCCCGCTATTTAAATATACCAACTACGAGATCAAACTACAGTGCAGAAAAGGGAAATCTTCCCATTCCGGGCTGTATGGAGCTCTCTGTTAAAACGTTCAAACTTTCAAAAGTTCGATCATATGGTGTCAACCATAGTTCAAGCATCCAATATAGAGCCAGATTTATAAGTGCATCATTAGAATGTAAACTTGCCTTTTGCTTTCTAACTACATCATATAGCCTTGTTTGCCAACTGTAAGTAACTAAAAAATAAATATGGTTATGATTTTACTATAGTCGGTTTGTGTAACTATATTGTCAATTGTTTTTGGTGAATCAAAAGTAGATTTAGCCTTAGAGGCTCTCTCGTTCCTACTCTCTCATTCCTATCTGTAACCTTGGTTTGCATTAATGAACCAGTATCCTATCGTCTACCCTACATTCTTGTACTATATGATCTAAATGTACAATAGCAACTGTATTATAAGTTGTATACCTTAACATCCTAAGCATTTGGCTGTACATAATATTCTCAAATGTGTGTGCATGCCAGTCCTGAGCAAATATGTGATATGTCTGGTTTCTTTATATTAAGTATTAAGACACAATATTGCAGTATCAGTTAGGATGCATGATATGACTTTCAATACTATCAATCCATTTTGGGTTGATATGCTGCTTTTTAAACATTTTATAGATTTATGCTCTTATTTTGTGGGTGGCTTTATGAATCTGAGCACTAGATTACTAATAGTACTAATTATTTTAAGATGTAAACTATGTCCGATGATGAAATTACTTTCATAGGTGTTCAATTGATTTTGTATGATAGTAACTTTGCCAGTACTATTTATCAAAACAAAATCATATGTATTTCATATTTGTACAAGAACAGCATGCACCAAAATTTTACATTTGAGAATAGTATGTATGGCCAATTGCTTAGGATGCTAAGGCATATAACTATGATACAACTGTTGATGTGCAATATATGGCTGCAGTAGAACTGGTCGCAGCACGCATTTATTGTATACCATGATTTTTGGTAAATTTCGTCAAGTTGTTGCAGTGGTCAAATTATCTTATTGTCAAACTGCATCAATTTGACTGTGATATAAATCCAGGAGTTATTGTCTTTCTACACAGTTGTCAGACCACAGTGACAGTATGTTTAATTTTCAGTGTTATGGGAGCAGAACTCTTACATTGGGGGGTATTCCCCCATGTAAATCAAAGTTTTTGGTTATTTTAGACAATTGAAAATGTAATGTATTTGTTTTATTTGTGAATACCTTATTTCATTTTTTTGTTTTACAGTGATTTAAGAACAATCTTTTCTAATGAGCTTTAAGAGTAGTCGATCCTGTCAAAAGCTCCATAAAAAATATTATACTCAAATGAGTCTTACAAGGATCAATACTTAGACCTCTCTTTTTCTCACTTTTGTATAAATGATTGGGCCTGGATTCTTCCACAGACCAATAATGCTCTACACAATAATGACACCGTATGTACAAAAGGTAGTAACAGACAATTTACATTTAGCAAAAAACTGCATAACTTCAAAGTTAAATGCGATTGGCTTCATGATAACAAATAACAAGCAATATAGGAAAAAAAAGAAAACAGTCTAACTTAGATTTACCCCAGAAATCCAGAAAAAAAAAAACAAAGTCATTATCAAAGACCCAGGAGTAAGCCACCTTCCATGGGCTGAACAAAAGAAATATTTAGACATCATTCTAGGTCAAAACATCTCATTTAATTTACACACAAAGCCCAAAGTTAATAATCTGTCAGCTCAGCAAAACCTTCCAATAAAATTTCAAAGTTGTCATAATAGAAGTCAGATATGCTATAGCTATAATTGTACTAGTCCCCAGACTAGAATATGGCTTCCCAATTCTAGAACTGCTCTGCTCAAAATAACTCATTACTTCAATATGCTGAAAAAAAACTAACAAAAGAGAGCATTGTTGCATTACTCTCAACAGAAATAATTGGCGTGGCCCCTATTTTAATTAAAGACATGTCTTCATCTCAGTACTCTAATACTTAAGGGTCTGCATGAACTACTATGTCCCTGTGCATAACATACTGACTAGATGAAACCAAAACTATTCCTTCAGGAACACTAAATGCATTCATTTAGTCAGACTGCCTTACACTCTTACCAAACGAAAAAAAAATGCAAAAAAAAAGTAATAAAAAAAAAAAAAAAAGCAGAAGTTTTTATTAACGATATCCACTATATAAAAACGTTTTTAAACAAAAACACAACTTCCTCAGAATTCTCAGAAATCTCTCCCTGCCTGTCTAGCTGCTTGTTTTTGGTTGAGTGCCTTACACTCTTGTTACCTGTGGAACTGCATTTTCCAAAGTAGTACCAGCTATCTGAAATAGCATTGCTGAACAGCTTAGGCAAATTGAACAAGTTCAACTGTTCACAAAGTCTCTTAAGTCTCACCTTCTTAAAGGAAATAACTGTGACTGCTTTAGGGATACGGGCTGATGCTTGTAAGCCATTTGTCTGTCATTCTATACTTGCTTTTATCTGCAAAGGTTGTGACTTATGCTCACCTGCACAGTGGAGGCATGCACCTTTCACCCTAATTACTGTGCTGACGCTATTAGGTTCCACTTACATATTCCTTTCAGTAATATACCACTGATGGTAGTACATGCTGTATTCATGCTTGTTAGATCACTATATGATTGCACTTTAGTTGCACAATCTGTTTTTGTGGAAATTTATATTTAGTTATAATATTTATTAACAATCATGGATTATACATTTGACACCTATTTTCTAACTGTTATTGTTTAGCTAATGTTGTAATAACTCATGTCTGTATGTTGTCTTTGCCAACATGGTCAGATCATGGCAAACAGGGTCCTTGGAGCAATTCACTTAACTCATTAACAGATGTTAAATAAAATATTGCTACATTCAAAATGTATACCTCAGCAATTTATGTTGCTCAACAATGTTTGTTTGCCTTCTCATAAGTCTCAGTCAGTGGATAAGCTATCTTCTCCATACTGTACATCTCAGCGGTAGCTATATTGCATATTTTTGGACCTGTAACGCTATTGAAATATTTATAAGCTTATATTAACTGCCTTTAATAAATACTATTTTATTAATAAAGTACAGGACTACATATGGTACAATTATCTTTTAAGCATAATTATGGAAAATACCTCATTGGAAACTTACCTTCTACTCTATTTAATGTCACCTAAGGCCAAACTTTTTATAACAAAGAACTGGTTAGCAATAAATAAAATTTCAGTCAGTTTGTGGAAGTTCTTAATGAGATCTCAAAGGGAATTGTAGGAAGTCAGTGTGAAATGTCTTTTCCTTATGAAATGATGCTCCAAATTATGAGACAACGTTTGTCCTATTTGCAGTGGTTGTATCTGCATAGGTGAGTAATATATGCAGAATTTTATTGAGATATCACATTTGAGATATAGGTAAGCTTACGATGCTTGTTTGATTCAGCATCTGCTTGAAAAGAGTAGAGGTGCTGTCTTATGGATATTGGTGTCAATGTTGTTTCATCTCTAAAATATCGAAATTACTACTTATTATCATTACACAAAACTGCAGATTTACTTACGATAATGTTGTATGCTGAACAATTATTTTGCTTGAAAAAGCTGATATTAAAAAAAATTTTCATTTAACTGGGCAAGCACAAATGCAATTTACTGCTTATCTGCAGACCTTCATTTCTGCGTTATTTTGGGAAAGTCACTTCATATTTGTTTTATCATGGTGTGGATGGAAGGAGAAATGGCATAGCAGTTATCCTGAAGGAACAGTATGCTAAGAGTGTTTTGGAGGTGAAAAGAGTGTTGGATAGAGTGATGGTTATGAAGCTGGAAATTGATGGTGTAATGATGAATGTTGTTAGTGCATATGCTCCACAAGTTGGGTGTGCGATGGATGAGAAAGAAAAATTTTGGAGTGAGTTATATGAAGTGGTGATGACTGTACCCAAGAGTGAGAGAGAGGTGATTGGAGCAGATTTCAATGGGCATGTTGGTGAAGGGAATAGAGGGGATGAGGAAGTGATGGGCAGGTATGGTGTTAAACAAAGGAATGCAGAAGGTCAGATGGTAGTGGATTTTGTGAAAAGGATGGACATGGCTGTGGTGAATACGTATTTTAACAAGAGGGAGGAGCATAAGGTGACATACAAGAGTGGAGGAAGATGCACACAAGTGGATTATATCTTATGTAGGAGGGCCAGTTTGAAGGAAATTGGAGACTGTAAAGTGGTGACCAGGGAAAGTGAAGTTAGGCAGCATACGATGGTGGTTTGTAAGATGACGTTGGTGCTCAAGAAGAGGAGGAGGAGTGTGAGGGCAGCACCAAGGATCAAATGGTGGAAATTGAAAAAGGGTAATTGTGAGGTGGAGTTCAGGGAAGAGTTAAGACAGGCACTGGGTGGCAGTGAAGAGTTAACAAATAGCTGGGTAACTACAACAGAGCTAGTAAAGGAGATGGCTAGAAAGGTGCTTGGTATGACATCTGGACAGAGGAAGGATGACAAGGAGACATGGTGGTGGAATGAGGAAGTACAGGAGAGTATACAGAGAAAGAGGTTGGCAAAGAAGAAGTGGGATTTTCAGCGAGATGAAGAAAGTAGACAGGAGTATAAGGAGATGACGTGCATGGCAAAGAGAGAGGTGGTGAAGGCTAAGGATAAGGCATATGAAGAGTTGTATGAAAGATTGGACACTAAGGAGGGAGAAAAGGACCTGTACTGATTGGCTAGACAGAGGGACAGAGGTAGAAAAGATGTGCAGCAGGTAAAGGTGATAAAGGATAATGAGGGAAACATACTTGCAAGTGAGGTGAGTATGTTGAGCAGATGGAAAGAGTACTTTGAGGGGCTGATGAATGAAGAGAATGAGAGGGAGAGAAGGTTGGATGATGTGCGGATAGTGAGTCATGAAGTGCAATGGATTAGCAAGGAGGAAGTAAGGATAGCTATGAAGAGGATGAAGAATGGAAAGGCTGTTGGTCCAGATGACATACCTGTGGAAGCATGTAGGTGTTTAGGTGAAATGGAAGTGGAGTTTTTAACTAGATTGTTTAATGAAATCTTGGGAAGTGAGAGGATGCCTGCGGAATGGAGAAAAAGTGTTTTGGTACTGATTTTTAAGAATAAGGGTGATGTGCAGAGCTGTAGTAACTACAGAGGGTTTAAACTGATCAGTCACAGTATGAAGTTATGGGAAAGAGTAGTGAAAGCTAGGTTAAGAAGGGACATGATTATTAGTGCTCAGCAGTATTGTTTCATGCCGGTAAAGAGCACTACAGATGCAATGTTTGCTCTGAGAGTGTTGATAGAGAAGTACAGAGAAGGTTAGAAGGAGTTGTATTGTGTTTTTGTAGACTTAGAGAAAGCATATGACAGGGTGCCTAGAGAGGAGTTGTGGTATTGTATGAGGAAGTCGTGAGTGTCAGAGAAGTATGTAAGACTGGTACAGGATATGTATGAGGGTAGTGTGACAGCGGTGAGGTCTGCGGTGGGAGTGACGGATGCATTTAAGGTGGAGGTAGGATTACATCAAGGATCAGCTCTGAGCCCTTTCTTATTTGCAATGGTGATGGACAGGTTGACAGGCGAGATCAGAAAGGAGTCCCCGTGGACTATGATGTTTGCAGATGACATTGTGATCTGCAGTGAGAGTAGGGAACAAGTGGAGGAGACCCTGGAGAGATGGAGATATGCTCTAGAGAGAAGAGGAATGAAGGTCAGCAGGACTAAGACAGAATATATGTGTGTGAATGAGAGGGAGGATAGAGGAATGGTGAGGATGCAAGGAGTAGAGGTGGTGAAGGTGGATGTGTTTAAATACTTGGGATCAATAGTTCAGAGTAATGGTGAGTGTGGAAGAGAGGTGAAAAAGAGAGTACAGGCAGGATGGAGTGGGTGGAGAAAAGTGTCAGGAGTACCAGTAAGAGTGAAAGGGAAGGTCTACAAGAGAGTAGTGAGACTAGCTATGTTATATGACTTGGAGACAGTGGCATTGACAAAAAGGCAGGAGTTAGAGCTGGATGTGGCAGAGTTAAAGATGTTAAGAGTTGCACTGGGTTTGACGAGGGTGGACTGGATTAGGAATAAGTATATTAGAGGGTCAGTTCAGGTTGGAAGGTTTGGAGACAAAGCCTGAGAGGCAAGATTACATTGGTTTGGACATGTGCTGAGGAGGGATGCTGAGTATATTGGGAAAAAGATGCTAAGGATGAAGCTACCGGGTAACAGGAAAAGAGGAAGGCCTAAGATAAGGTTTATGGATGTGGTGAGAGAGGACATGTAGGTGGTTGGTGTGACAGAGCAAGATGCAGAGGACAGGAAGAAATGGAAACAGATGAACTGCTGTGGTGACCCCTAACGGAAACAGCCGAAAGAAGATGATGACTTGATATTTGTAAATATTGTACTTCATTTAAAGGAATCTGCAATTATATAGTTTTTGTCTTGTCATAAATGCAAATTGTTAAATGATGTTTGAGTCTTAGAAAAAGAAATGCAGGGCTTCACACACTGAGGGTAGCAATCAGTCCTGGAGGTTTGAATCAATTTTATTAAACATACTTCTAAAAATGATGCACAGCAGTTAGACTCTGTCTTTGCTGGTCCAAATGTGGTTACTAAGATAAGATATAAGAAGATAAGGAAAACAGGGTCTAGTGTTTGGAGTGTGTGTTTTAGAATGAGTGAACACAAATGCACAATTCTTTATCCCATAGATGAACCAGTAGATAGTGGCAGTCAGCACAATAAGTAAGGTACAGTACATGCTCTCTAAATCTGTGATACATGACACTGTACCTCTCAATGAGAATGTTTCACAGTACAAAAGTCTAAGTATATAAAAAAAAAACATAGCCTGGGATTCAGCAAACTTCCATACAGGAATAGATTATTCCTGCACGGAAGGGACCATTCCCATACAGCACACCAGCGTGCCATGCATATTCATGAAGGTGCGTTGCCGTGCTGTTAAAAGGTCATGGATCTGTAAGTGCAGGGGGTGTGTCTGAGAGCAGTGCTCTCACAATACACATGCCCCCTGCACACCAGAATTGCCATTCGGCAATATAAAATAAGCGAGAATGCTCGTAATACCCCCAATCCACCAGAGTAAGAAATCTTCTCAAAGCCATAAGGGACAATCATCCCTACCAAGGCAAAAGTTGAAAGAATATGAGATGTAGCAGAAGCACATAGCGCACATCTCCCAACCCATCAGAGTAAGGAATGTGGACAAAGCCATAAGGAACAATTGTTCCAAAAAGCAGAAAGTTGATAGAATAACAGGTTCAGCATTAGCAGGGATATTCTGAAGGGTACAAATAATAAAACACAACAGATAATTTTTTTTTATAAATGCGATAGGGTTTAAGCATACCTGACCGGGTGTGCCTGTTACTTAGCTATGCTTAGTCCAGCTTAAACAGCACAAGAAGTTAAATAACAAGAGACAGCAGATGTAAGTAATAGTGTAGTTGTTAGAGTGTATGCTTTGCAACCAGCTATTCTGGGTTTAATCCCCACTGTAACCACTTTGCATTTTACATGTGAAAGCAGTACATAAACATTTTTTTTTATAATTAGCTACTAAATAGTGGAAGGTTGGGCACTGGGCTGACAACTCGACACAGTAAAACTCTACTGCCAATCATGGGCAGATAAGTGATCCGCTGTGGCGACCCCTAACCAGGAAAAGACAGAAGAAGAAGAAGAATTAGCTACTAAATAACCTATATTTGTTAACCGGAGTACTGTACTAGGTCCAGATGTGAGGTGGCAGTATAATAAAGTTGTGAAACCTACATATAAACACAAGTGCCCCACACAGTATAGTCACACATGAATAAATGTAATGAAAGCACATTGGGAGATGTTAGGGACAGTAAACAAATTTATAATATGTAATGAATGATGAATCAATCCCATACAGCAGATAGTCTATAAAATAAAAAATAAGCAATACTAAGCATTGCACAGCTCTGCTTACCAGGTGTAAGCATTGTGTAAATATGACTGCTAAGCAATGAGCAGCCCAGCTAAGTGGATTTGCCCATTGGTAAGCAGTGTTGAACCTGCCCCTTAGAGCACTGCCATCCTTAGCTTAGCAGGTTTGCCCTTAACTTAGCTCAGCATATTAAAAAAATCAAATCACGGCAAAGGGTGGGAAATTGGCCGTATTTAAACCCCGCAGGCTGGAATACAGCTCATAACTGGTTGCAGCTTCCCACTGTAGGCAGTATGGCAGGTGTTGATGAAGGCATGTACTTCCAGGTGCAGCGCTGGGGCATACAGGAGTCCAAGGTCATGGTAGGACTCCTGGTAAAAACCACGACAAGAGACTGCTGCAGGGCCATACCAGGGCTCCCAATATAAAGCGGAAGCCTGGGACCATCTCACCTGTGATCTCACCAGTGCCACTGGTATCCCTTGGACTGGTGAGCAGGTATGGCAACACTATGCTGACTTGAAATGGAGGAAGAGGGAGCTCTTGGATGAGTGGGTCCAAGAAGCAAGGCAGAGGCAGCAGTGTGTAAGTATTCATATCAATAACTGTTTACCAAAGTCCAGCCTGTGTATGTGATGGAGAGGTATGCCTAAATATTTTTCTATTCCCTTTACAGCTGCAGCTGAGCGGGCTGTGAATCAGGAAGCCCATGCCAGTAGGTTGCAAAGGCTGTGTTGTGAGGCTGATGAGTAACAATCCTGCTTGTAGTAGTCATACCAAATAAATATAAAGTAGTAGAAAGTCACCTGGCAGTATAAAAACTGTATGGGTTGTATTGAATAAACCAGACAATATGACAGTAATAGTCCCATATAGGTGATATTTAAATAAAACCGTAACTGCCTGGCAATAAAGTTCTAAATCCTGGACTGGTTGTGTTTACTCTGGTATTGTATGGTATTTAGTGTTGCATTCTCTGAATAGTAATGTTGTGTTAACCAGTGTTACACACTCTGTGCTACATAAAAAATATGTCTATGAATGTCTGTATAAGACTGTTGTAAGTACAAGGTCAGATTGTACAACCAAGAGAGACTTAGAAAACAAACATACCACTGCCCAAACCAAGGCCATAGGGTATTGCAATAATACATGTAAATTAATGATTACAGCAATGATCATTAAACTTGTGAGTACTGCAAGGATATACAAGTTGTTAATTGACATCTCTCTCCCCCCACCACCATATCTGCAACAGTAATCTAAACACACAAATCAATGGGTATGTTTACACCAAATATACTGTTGGGACATATGTTCTATTGTTCAACACATATTGAAATGTGTTTCTATTACTGTTCCATATTGAAATACTATCATTGGTGGCCTGTTGCTATCAGTGTAACCTGCATGCCGTTGTAAGGGGCACTGTGGTTCCATATATGCATGTGTTCTGTTTGCTATGCAACTGTTCCAAATCTGTTGTTTTGGGTTAATGGGAATATCTATGCATGCTGTTATAACTAATCCTGGATTGTGTTGACTATTACTAACCCACATATGTTCTAAAATTGTAAATCCATAGCACGTTTGGGAAGGCCGGTCTCAGCGGACCCACGTCACCCACCTCATCTGGCCATGGCACTGGGCCCCAGCATGTCTGGGACCCACCCTGGGACCTCCTCATCTACTGGTCCAGCACCACCTTTGGGTGGAACCACCTCAGGGGATGGGGCTCGTCCCACTGGGAGTGGACGCGGACAGGATCCTGTCACCCAAAGCCAGGTCCAGTGTTTGGTGCAGAGCAAGCTCCAAAAGGGGTTTGGAGATCTGCTATGCCAGCTTGAGGGCCACGTGGAGCAATTAGAGGGTCAGCCTACCCCTCCTGCCCAGCCCCCAGCACAGCCACCTTTGGGGTCATGAAGGTGCAGTGGTGACTGCCCATGGGCGGGGACCTCAGTCCCACTGTTTCCATTTGGGGGCACGTAGGATTCCAATTTCCAAAAAACCCTCCCCATCCAAGGTGTTTAACCCCCACATGTGTCATATACCATCCCTGTATGCTGTCTTGTCTGTCTTCCTACCCAACCTACCTCCCCAGATATACCTACTATCCTTCTCCAACATCACACTCTCACCTTAAAAAAAAGGACAATCTGTTCCCAAAAAAATATCGCCCCATACATAGCTGTCCTTTTTGTACATGTGTCCACTGGACACATGTAATCTGGTCTAATTGGCTTCACAACACATTATTGTTGTCCTCACCTCTTTCTCAAGGGTTAGAATTTCCAAATATACCTCCAAATTCAGTATATATGCACAGTTGTTGCTGCAGAAGAAATAGACAGCTATGGACCTTTCCTACACCCATCCTGCACATCTCTAGCTACTTTCCCTATTGTCTTTCCCTCTTTGTGCCCCCTTTTTCACCAGTTTCCTATCACCCCTTTTTTATCAGGACTAAGCACTTCTAAGCAGTAGTAAGTGGGATTAAGCCTGTTTGCGTGGCACTAAGCAATGCCTACACAGATTAAGCACTTTTCAGGCTGTCTGTAAGCATATTTAACCGGAAATTAGTATTGTTTACCACCATGCAAACCAACACAAACCTGCTAACATTGCTTAAAAGTGCCTTAATCACTCTGTCTCCAACAACCCTTTTTCTGCTCAGCAACAAAACAACCATCCCTGCCCAGTTTTGAACCCAAGACCCTGTACACCTTAGTCATGTCAATGTACCACTACTCCATCAGAGCTGTATTACTAAATGTTTTTTTTTTTTAATATATCATTCAATACAGGTATAGAATACTATGGATTGAAATTACACATATAGAATATGTATATATATATATATATATATATATATATATATATATATATCAATCATAAAATAATACAATGTCTAGATATCAAACAAGAAATATACTGATATATCAATATTCATATTATATATATATATATATATATATATATATATATATATATATATAAAATATCTATACAAGGATAAATATATATGAACATAATATATACACATATATATATATATATATATATATATATATATATATATATATATATATATAAATATCTAGGTACATAAAAAAAAAAAATATATATATATATATATATATATATATATATATATATATATATATATATATATATATGTATATATGGATCTCATACTATTGAATGAAAGTTCAATAGTCCAAATCCACATCTACCGAACACACTTTAGAGAAAGCGCTTTTAACTGAAAAAGTGCTTTTGCTAAACTCCCTAAAATAAACAAAAATAAATAAATAAATAAATAAAACGTATAACTAACATTTACACAGGGGTCAAGCAGCCCTGCACCCCTGATGTGGGGGGGTTTCACCCCCCCTACTTTTATATTCTCAATCCGTGATCGCATTACAGTGGGGAAAAGGGAATATTCCCTTATCCCCACTGTACTCTAATCTCAGCAACAGCCATTCCTCGCTGATTTTCCCAATTTTTTATCATACTTTTGCAAAAGTGCTTTTTCGGTGAAAAGCACTTTCGCGAATGCATGATCGGCGTTTTCACTTTTGGTGAAATTGCCGTTCGTGCATAAGTATAGATCCTATATATATATATATATATATATATATATATATATATATATATATATATATATATATATATATATATGGGTCTAGGACTTTTCACTGAAAGCACATTTCACTGAAAGTCAAATGACTGTGCACAAATCACTGAAAGCACAATTCACTGAAAACAGAATTCACTGAAACACATTTCACTGAAAGTTATATATGGCCTTTTCCCCACTGTAGTGCGACCCTGGAGTTAGAATATATAGTAAGGGGGTGTGTGGGGGGAACATCCCCCCACATAGTTTGGATATATATTAAGTTTAGAAAAGATTAATTTATTGAAATTGCAAATATCCATATGTATAGTTCAAAATATTTAAAATAGGTGGGGGGCTCCACCTATCCCTCCATCACATACAGTGCAAATGTGAACATCCCACACTCTGCTGTGTCCAGCCCTGAATCCTGCCTGTCTGTACAATCCCACTCTCTGCAACCAATATAATGTAGCCAGTGACACTACCCTCTTGTAGACTTTACAAATCACTCTTAATGGTACTTGTCTGTCACAAATAACTCCTGACTCCCCTCCCCACCACACACAACCTGCCTGTACTCTCTCGTACACCTCTCCGTCACACTGCCCATGACTCTGAACTGGTGTTCCCAAGTAGTTAGACCTATTCACCTTCCAAACTGTACGCCCAGCATTGTCACCATTAATCTATCCCCTACCCCATTCACACACATCTATTCTTACTTAGTCCTGCTGACCATCATTCCTCCCCGCTCCACAACATAACCCCACCTCCCCAGGGTCTCCCCAACCTGTCTACTAATCTCACTACATGCCAAAATGTCATCTGAAAACTGCACAGTCAACAGGGCCCCATGTCTGATCATGTCTCTCAACCTGTCCCTCACCACTGCAAATGTGAAAGCACACAGCTGACCCCTGATGTACTCCCACCTCCACCTTAAATCCACCTATGTCAAAACCAGAAATCACTGCTGTGACACTAGCCTCCTACATATCCTGTGGTGTCTGACAGACTCCTCTGACACCCCTGACCTCCACATACAATACCACAACTACTCTCCAGGCAGCATGTCATATGCTGTCTGTAAGTGCACATAGACGTAGTGCAGCTGCATCTCAGCTTCAGTGCAGAGCTCCATCAACACTTGTGAATCAACATTTGCATCCATAATTCTCTTATTTGGCATGAAACCATACTGCAAATCACCAATCATCACCATGTTCTCAACCTAGCTGCCACCACCCTTTACCATTACCTCATCCTGTGACCGATCAATGTTATCCCTCATTTGTTACTACACCTCTGCAGACAACCCTTGTTCAGATAAGCAGCACCCATACATATTCGCCAAACATCTCACATATCCTCTCACTTTCCAGGATTACAGTAAACAATCCAGTTAAAAATACCACTGGCAGGTCTCAGAAACACCTCCAGGCATCCACAGGTATGTCACCTGGAACAACAGCCTTTCCACTGTTAAACCCCCTCATAGCTATCCTTACATTCTCCTTGATAATCTGTTGCACCTCCTGATTAACCATACCCACTTCAGCCAACTTTCCCTCCCTCCCCCATTTTCCTTATGGAACAGACCATCAAAGTGATGTTTCCATATGTTCTAAACACACTCCTAGCTTGTATGTTTCACCCATATTCCTTTAGCACCCTTTTGTGCTGCACATCCTTCCTAGCTATGTGCCTCTGTCTAGCCAATAGCTCCAGGCCCTATACACCATCCATGCTGTCCAATATTACATACATCCCCAGACTCCACATCTGTATGTAAGACTCTACAGCCATAGCCATGTGCAACACTCTCTTTGCCATGCACTCCATCTCTTTATACTCATGTCTACTCTCTATATCTGTTTGTCAATGCCACTTCCCCTTTGCCAACACCTTTTTCTGCATACTCTCCTGTACTTCTTCATTCCACCACCACGTGTGTAGGAGCAGTCACCATCTGGGCAGCATGTCAACCTGAGTCTGAGCATAGTAGGTCACAGGTGGATTAATGTAATGCAGAGTATGGGTGCAAATAGGACACATCCACTGAGGGCAATCAGAAGGCCATCCCCACATATGTCTGTGGTCTCACAGGCAACTATCAAACCCACCCTGTAATGGAGGTCAGCCACAGCACATACACACACACACACACACACACACACACACACACACACACACACACACACACACACACACACCATAGCTACAGATGACCAGCTTCGGACATGTTTAGGACAAACATCACCCCCCCTGGCTCAATATCAGTATAGAAGGATATGCACACCACATGCACCCCTACCCTCACCATTAATCAGGTGTAAACTGCCTACTTATACATAATGCTATGCATGACCATACAATTCTGTTAGGTACTGGAGTATTATATGATGTAATATTGTGGCCACTGATACTCATTACTAGTGAGCTGTCTTTGTAAAGAACTATGGACAATGTCTGATGTCCTGGTACGCATTTTTCCCTGTTTATGCCTTTCAGATGTGATGCAGAGGCTTCCAGCCTATGATGTCCGGGAGACAGCAGCCATAACTGAGGCCATCCTGGAACAGCACCACATCCTCTTCAGTTGGGGTCACCAATATCAGCGGTAGAGGACAGCCCTCTGGGAAGACCTCACACAGAGAGTGAACAACTTGGGGAACCATGGCCCCATGTATGAACAGTTCAGGCACAGAGCAACTGACCTGATTTGGTGTACATGGCAACTGGCTGCTGCAGTGGTGAGGGACCATTCTGCTAACAGTGGGGTCCAGCCAGAGATGCCCCACTTACAGCACTGGAGGAGCTCTTTGCCAACATTTATATATGTATGGAGATGCATATATGTGGAGAAATATATATATATATATATATTTATATATATATATATATATATATATATATATATATATATATATATATTTATATATATATATATATATATATATATATTTTTTTTTTTATATAGATATAGAGAGAGATATACATACTGCGGTGGTGGTGCTGCGGTAGCGTTGTTGCCTCATAGCAAGACGTTGTCCCATTCGATTCTCAGCTAGAGCGTCTTCTGTGTGGAGTCATACATGAATGGGGCGTGCCTTCGTTGAAGGTTGTGCATCAGGGCTGGTAACCCGGTACGTAAAAATCCACTACCAATCATTAGCTGACCGGAGTCCCGCTGTGGCATCCCTTAACTGGGAAAAACCGAAACACACCAACAAAGAGAGAGATATACATCCACATGTATATCCACATATATGCACAGATACATACATATATATATATATATATATATATATATAGGTAAATACATACATAAATACATATAATATATATATATATATATATATATATATATATATATATATATATATGTATGCATACATAAATATACAGAAATATATGACAGCTACAAACATGCAATCTGAGGGTCATGCTGCTGCAAACTAGATGTCTACATCTGAAAATGCACTCACTGGACATATTCCTTAAAATGGGGAACTATGACATCTGTGCTGTAACAGAGACCTGGTTAAAGGCAGCAGGAAGCAGCCCTGCACTATCACCCTATTACCCATTCCACATCTCTTGGCTGCAGAACTGTGAGTGAAACTCCAAAGGTGGTGGTGTTTCCATATTCATTATGGAGGCACACACCTCCAGAGTGTTGGCCATTTTAGGCATTACAGATTTTGTAGGTATAGCTAACATTGGGTAGGACAGTGGTTCAGGTTGTAGCCTGCTATAGGTCCCAAACATATCCCACCACTCACACTCCATGTCCCTAAACACCCTGGAGGATAATATTGTCCAACCTAACACTCATATCCTGGTTGACTTCAATTACCCCACCATTAACTGGGAAAGCCACTCATGTACCAATGCACATGCCCATCACATCGACCTGGTCCTTCCTAACATGGGCGACTGTTGCTAGACACCAATAGACAACTCCCCCTTGTTATATCTGAACACAGATTAATCACCTTTGGAAATCCATGGCCCTCCCATGCCCCCTGCACAGGTAACTACCATGAAAAGCCTTTCCAATGTTGAATATGGCCTCATAACAACAGAGGTGGCTAACCTCATGGCAGCCATGCAAATGAAGACTAGGTGTGTGACAGCTGAATCAAACAACAATGCACTATGAACATGTACACAAATGCATGGGTAATGCCATACCAACTACAACCAGGACCCTCACATCCAATCAAAGGAAGCTGATCTGGTGGTCTCCTGCCATACAGGCACTGTACAACAGAAGGGGGGAACCGATATGGAATAACATGAAGTCCCAAGACTGGAAATCAACCCTTATCAGCCTCAGTTGAAGGTTGAGGTCCCTTATCAAATATTACAAAGTTAGCTGTAAGAACAGAATTGGAGCACATAGTGAAGACAACCACAAGGTCTCATACAGTTATGTTAAGAATCTCCATGGCAATAGCAAGATCTGTTCTGAGGTACTGGACAATGGAACCTCCCAGACTGAGCCAACAAATACTGCCAATATACTGGCTGGCATCTTGAGTGCAAATATTACCTCTCACTCCCCCCCAAAGTACCAATCACAATACCAGTACACCACCAGGCACACAGTAGTACTGCAGCAGAGGTTAAACACCACTGTCCAAGGCCAAGAATACAGCTTCTATGGGACCTGAGAATATCCCTGGCTGTGTTCTAAATGAACTACAGAGTGACCTGGCACCTTACCTGTGTGTCCTGTTCAAGCACAGCCTCACCTCAGGCTTTGACCCTACTGAATTGTACACTGCTACAATCACCCCTATCCGCAAACAAGGTGTAACTAGATATCCTGGGAAATACCGCCCCAACTGCCTGACAAGTCTGTTATGCAAAGCTATAGAATGTATCATCATGCACCTAATAAACAGGGGTATGGGAATCTGCAGACTCAGGATCCCACACAGTTTACCTTTGTGAAGGGTAGGTCATACCTGCTCATTCCACCTGGTCAACTTCTTGGTGTCAGTAAGCTGAGCTGTGGATGAGGGCAAGGTGACAGCCTACATTGATCTGGCCAAAGCCTTTGATAACATTCCCCACTCACTAACTTGGTGGGAACAGAGGCACAAACACAGGGGTAGATTGGACATACTGCTGTCATACATTGGGATTGTTGCAGATGGCATTGGGTTTGTTGTAACATCCTTTATGAGGAATATGACATCAGTTATACCCATAGATGTGAATATTTACTGACTGCATTCCCCAGAGTCCACAACTGATTTTCCAAGGACACCAACTGTCTGGTTAATACACAAAACATAACAGGCAGACATGTGACCAGTCTGTGGGCAGCATGCCAGTGGAGAGGTATGTCAGAGACATATCACTGTGAGTCATGATGTCACACACTAAATGCATGTCCACTCAAACCCTGTCAATCAATCCACCATGTGTATAACAGCACTGATGACATAGAATCTGTTCACAAATCTGGGGATATATCCCCATGTTGGTTGTTTGTCTCCACATGTCCTGCCCTGTGATATATTGCCACTCAATGTATGTGGATCTGTAGTCTACTGCCTCTGTAATGTCCCTCACACAGGCAAGGAAATGGGGCAAGGCCCACATTAAGGAATGTCCCATATGTCAGAACTAGAACAGTGTCCAGGCCCACAGCACAATACAATGTGGGCACCTACAAAATGGTATGGCAGTAGCAATGCCTGACATCTGCACACCTGTACATAGGACAGACAGTAAGTGGATAGCCAACAGGTTATACATTAGGATGAAAGTTTTGCAAGACACATGCCTGAAACTGAAAAGTATGCCATTACTACATGACAGAAGTCCTCAGTGACATGAACAAAAAAACATAGCAGTCTACAGTTAATATCAACATATCAGATCAATATCCAATAGGAGATACATATAAACATACAGCACAAACACCAAGAGCAAGATACTCAGTACTCAGAGTCCAGCTTTGCATGCAGGGGTTTATGGTTCCAGTACTACAATATGCAATATACTTTTACTTGAAAAAGCACTGTTAAAAGTACTAACATAATGATACAATGTGTGTTAAACTATTTCTGTCAACCATTGCACTGTAGCTGGTGTAACATGCAAGTGTGACTACATATAACCTGGGATACTACCCATGTATGAAACAAATCCAAAGAGAAAAGATTGTGGTACTATCTATGTATACCCAGGTGTCCCATGCAGTATACTCACACCCCTTCTACCTGTAATGACAGCACATAGAAGCATGTTATGTACAGGAGATGAAATACACATATTAAAGATGTCATTACCCTGCTATTTTATCAGACTGGAATGTGATCACTGGTTACCAGGACTGAGCTATGCTTAGCAGGTGTAAGCATTGCTTCATTGCTTAAATGTGAATGCTAAGCAGATTTGCTTATTGGTAAGCGAAGCCTACATGATGTAAGTGCTTATTCGTTTAACCGCACGTTAGCACCACTTAGGCTTCATGCAAACCTGCACAAACCCACTTAAAGTCACTTTAAAGCCCTTGTTCTGCTCAGCAACAAAATAAATAGACCATGTAGGTATTGAACCCAGGACCTTGTACACTACAGTCACAGCATATAACCACTAAGCCATCTGAGCTGTGAGGATGGCTGCTGGTTTTTCAAGTATATCATTCAGTACACATACTGGATAGTAGTGAACAACTGCTTTGACTACTACAATTGTTTAGTACTTGTAAGTGAAAATAGTGTTGAATCAGTCATTTTCTTATGTGTAAATATACAGATTTCAGATTGATATGGTGACATACATCTGAGAAGATACATACAACACTTATGCTTACACATAAAATGATATATATATATATATATATATATATATATATATATATATATATATATATATTTATTTATTTTTATTTATTTATTTTACATTTGTTGACCGGGCTAGTCTAACTGGATACATGTCCATTTTTAGTAGATGCCCGGGGAGAAAAGCTCCAACACAAATACACAATATAGTATAAACATTGTGACAGTTCAAGCTTGACACAACTGTTATTAAAAAAAGTCCAATACTGTTGTAGCAGTACAGGCTTGATGCAGCTGTTATTAAAAAAGTACAAAACTAATGGTGAGCATAATACAAATAGTAAAGGTAATATATAAAAATAAATGTTTACTTTATCCATATATACATAGAATTAAATTGGAAAACATAAGTTTTATATATATATATATATATATATATATATATATACATATTCATACACACACACACACACACACACACACACACACACACACACATATATATTTCCATCTCTCTCTCTCTCTCTCTCTATATATATATATATGTATATATATATATCTATATATATATATATATATATATATATATATATATATATATATATATATAGATATATAAACATATGTCCATGACATGTAATGGAGTCTTACCTCAGCACCATAACTCTCAAACTCTCAGTGCAGGGGAACGTAATGTGTGTATTGCAGTTATAAATGTAGAATGTTGCTACAGTGACAGGGTTTGTGTCAACATACATGTTGTGAAGGTTGACTCTTCTGAAACTGACATGTATGCCATCAGTTACTGGCAGACATCATAACATCATCATAGTGAAGTACCACAAAAATCACAGTAATGATCCTGTGGAATACTGACGAAATATGAGCAATAAACCGTCTGAAACAATCTGCTCAGTCAGGAGGTATACACAGAACTCCTTAGTGCAAATAATGTGAAACAAGCCTGACAAAGGGGATGTTTAAAGCCATGAAGATGAGGAAATATCACTCATACTGGACTAGATAAGCTCACACAGTTGATACAGTCACACCCTCCTGTCTGTCTAACTGGAGGAGTAGAGGTCCCCAGTCACATACTTCCCACTAGTTAGTGACATACATCTTCACAACAGCCCACTGCTTTGTCAGAAATACACAGCACATATGGTGGCCAGGCAACAGTACATCTGACAAATATCTGGACATAACATCACACTAGGGTAAATACACTGAGCTGCTAGGCATGTCACCAAGCACTGTTTACACTACAGGGAGACTGCTACAACACTAACCCAATTTACCTATGGGAGAATACACATGTAATTGCAAATATAGCAGGCACTTCAGGTGTGTAACAGCACAGAGTAACAGACACCAGTGTGAAAGTGCATACCCAGAACCAGTCTCAACACAGTCACAGCCACATAATTGTAAGCCTAAGTAATAGTACAGTATATGGTCTGTGTGAACAACAGTCATCATCATGTTTGCCACTCACACACTAACCCTACATATACTGGCCCAATTCACAGTGTAGTCTGATGCCTGACTGTACTATGGGACATGTGCCAGTCTGGCGCTACAAACATATAGGCTGATAGGGTATAAGAAACTGGAGCAGCATGCAACGTCAGATAGAACAGAGCCAAGAACACTGACATCTACCCCAGTCTGTACACAGGGCAAGTAACATAATCACAATATAGGGCTACATAATACAGACACACTGTCAACAATCACCATATATACACAGATCTCACTACTGTACAGACTACAACAGAATGTCCAGGTTTTGTCCTCAGATATTAGTTCTATACATTACATGTCTGGCAGTCAGATATATCACTGGCTTGATATCAAGAATTATGTCAGTAAATAATGGTATACTGTACATATCCACCTCTTACTGCATGACATATGAACAAAGGGTGACAGACTTGGGGGACAGAGGCAGAAGCACAGGGCCAATATTGACATATTACAGTTATAAACTGAGAACATTGCTGGTCTAACAGGGTTTGTTGTGACATATCTCTTCTGAGGGATATGAAGTCAGTAACACACATGGATGTTACTATTTACTGACTACAATCATCAGAGTATGCTACTACATTTATAAATACAGAAAATGTGTGAATAACACACCAAATCTAAGACTCCAAATTCTGGCTAGTCTGCAGATAGCCCTACAGGTGAGAGTTTTCTCAGCCATATAACACTGTCACGCCAGACTTTAAATCATACAGAGCAGCCATATCCACACAAACCCTGTTAAACCAAAATTACTTCAAATGTAGAACAGCAATACTTACATTCTGTCCCAATGTCTGGAACACCCCCCTTCAGTTTATTGGCCTGTCTTCACAGTGTTTGTTGTAAGAGGTATTTCCAACTACCCTCTGTGATGCTGTTTGTCACACACCCACATGAAGTCCTGCTCACAGTGAATGAGAAGGGCCAACACCCACTTGCAGTGCTTAGTTATAGGAGTGTGTTGCTATGCAATTGGCTGTAGGAATGATACCACAGCTGTTCCATGTGCAATTAGCGGGTGGAGGACTCCAATTCATGCACAGGCCATCAGCTGAACATGAACATTACCTACCAATGTCAAGTTCCTGCCTATGCAAAACAGATGCATTTTTCCACATCTACCAGAGAGGCTGAGAGAGAGAGAGAGAGAGAGAGAGACAGACAGAGGGAAAGAAAGAAAGGATGAGAGAAAGAGCCAAGCGTGTTTGTGTATGATCTGTGGGTGGAGAGAGATCTCTGGGTATTATAATGTTTGCCTATATATACATTTATGGCTGTGTATTGTCTACAACAACCTCTACAGTGTTTGACAACTGTTGGCCTTGTAATGTGACATTGGGACATATGGGTCCTCAATATGAAAATGCAGCAAAACCCACCCTGCAATGAGTCATATTATTATACACACACACACTCACTTGCTAGTACTGTGTTTCAAACCCCTACCTAGCTATGTCTTGGTACTACAGTGTTATGCAGTTATTGCAGGTGCCGTGGATCTTATATGTTGGAGAGCTGTCCAAAGGTATCTTTGAAGGTGAGTGACATCAGCTGCAGTGCTAGAGGAGGGGTGAGAGGAAGTGTAGGAAGTGTGAATGACCACAAAATCAGGTGTCAACAAAGACATGCACACAAACATTATCACATTTGCCAGGACCAAGATTAGAACTCCTACCTAGCTAGTTTGGTACACTATGGTATTACGCAGTTACCCCAAGCTCCATGGAGCTTTTATGTGGAAGAGCTGTCCAAAGGTATCTTTGAAGGTGAGTGACATCAGCTGCAGTGCTAAAAGAGGGAAGAGGGAAGTGTGAATGACAATGGAATCAGGTGACAACAAAGACACACACACTCGCACACACAAACACACACATTATCACAGTTGCCAAGACCAGGATTAGAATTCCTACCTAACTAGCTTGCTACACTATGGTATTATGCACTTATCGCAAGTGCGACAGAGATTATTTGTTGAGGAGCTGTCCAAAGGTATCTTTGAAGGTGAGCTGCAGTGCTAAAAGAGGGAAGAGGGAAGTGTAGGAAGTGTGAATGACCAGAAAATCAGGTGTCAACAAAGATGCAAACACAAACACACACACATTATCACAGTTGCCAAGACCAGGATTAGAACTCCTACTTGACTAGTTTGCAACACTATGGTATTACACAGTTACCACAAGCACCGTGGAGCTTATATGTTGAAGAGCTGTCCAAAGGTGTCTTTGAAGGTGAGTGACATCAGCTGCAGTGCTAAAAGAGGGAAGAGGGAAGTGTGAATGACAATGGAATCAGGTGACAACAAAGACGCACACACTCGCACACACAAACACACACATTATCACAGTTGCCAAGACCAGGATTACAATTCCTACCTAACTAGCTTGCTACACTATGGTATTATGCAGTTATTGCAAGTGCCACAGATCTTATATGTTGAAGAGCTGTGCAAAGTTATCTTTGAAGGTGAACTGCAGTGCTAAAGGAGGGGAGAGGGAAGTGTAGGAAGTGTGAATGACCACAAAATTAGTGTCAACAAAGACACACACACTCTCACATACATTATCACAGTTGCCAAGACTAGAACTCCTACCAAACTAGTTTGCTATACTATAGTATTATGCAGTTACCACAAGCGCCACAGAGCTTATATGTTGAAGAACTGTCCAAAGGTATCTTTGAAGTTGAGTGACATCAGCTGCAGTGCTAAAGGAGGGGAGAGGGAAGTGTAGGAAGTGTGAATGACCACAAAATCAGGTGTCAACAAAGACACACACACTCTCCCACACCAAACACACAAATTATCAGAGTTGCCAGGACTAGGATTAGAACTCCTACCTAACTAACTTGCTACGCTATGGTATTATGCAATTATTGCAAGTGCCATGGAGCTTATATGTTGAAGAGCTGTCCAAAGGTATTTTTGAAGATGAGTAACATGAGCTGCAATGCTAAAGGAGGGGAGTGGGAAGTCTGAATGACCACAAAATCAGGTGTCAATAAAGACACACACACTTTCACACACATTATCACAGTTGCCAGGACCAGAATTAGAACTCCTACCTAACTAGTTTGCTATACTATAACATTACCCAGTTACCATGAGTGCCACAGAGCTTATAAGGCTGAGATTTGGCCAAAAGGTTATTTCAAGGTGACTTACATCAGCAGGTGTGCTAAAGTAGGCCAATGGCAATTGTAGTGGTGTGGATGGCCTCAAAATCATTCATCTTCTCACACACACACACACACACACACACACACACACACACACACACACACACACACACACACACACACACACACATACAACTGCCAGGGCCAGGATTAGAACTCCTACCTAACTAGTTTTCTATACTACAGTGTTACACAGTTATCACAAGCACCACAGAGCTTATAAGGTTGAGACTTGGTCGATGGTTTATTTCAATGTGACTGATATCAGCAGGAGTGCTAACATGGGCAATGGGAAGTGCAGTATGTGTGAATGGGCCATAAATCATTCCTCTGGAAACACACACACTCAGTCACACACAACTTTACATTTGACAGGACTGAGTATACAAATGCTACATGAACACTGATTTGTACTATCATCTTACACAATTATCACATGCACCACAGACACTATAGGGCTGAGGAATACCAAAAGGAATGTGTACAGTGATTGACATCAGCACATCATGTGATATCGGCCAATTGGGTGTGTAGTGGGTGGGACAGGCCTCATAATGGAATTCTCTCTATCACTGTCTGTCTCTCTCTTCCCCACATCTCTGTGTGTGTATGTTTGACATATTATAGTGTGTTGGTCTTGGATATGTGTGAGTATTCCTATCCAATGTGTGTGTGAAGCATGAATGGTGTGCAATTTGGTGTGTGTGCACAGACATCAGCAAATTACAGATATGTATAGTCCACTGTGTTGTCAGACATGGACTTCATTTCTCTAAATGTAGGAGTATGCCCAGTATGACCTTCAGTATTGAGTGTGTGAATTAATTCCAGTTAGGATTGTTCTCCAGTCCAGGGTTTGATGTTCTACACATACAGTTAGCAACCTGTTTCTGCAGTATATCTGTAGATAGGTTGACAATATGGAGTCACAATGGGTGACAGATAGGGGAATACTGTAACTATTGCTGTCTGAGCTACTTGTGTTACATGGTTGGCGTTAGCAGATATATTCAGACATATGTACTGGTTTGCACTGTGATGTATTATGTCATCAACTACTGACAGATATAATTATTTGCTCACAGTTATTTACTGGGAAAGACCAGATGAATGAAGCTGAATCTAGTGTTGTGGTCCACAGCCTACCCATTCTTGCACACTTCTGCCATTCTAGAGGGGTAGCTACAGGCACTTGCTGATGGGTCTATGTAAATGGTCCAGCACCTTGGTACTATGGTGTCTGAGGATCCCCTTCTTGTACATATATTGACTTAACAGAATGGCCATATCCTGCTGTGGCCATACCTCTCAGCTGTACAGATTCACCCAGGTTACCCAGAGGCAGGGCTCATATATCTGGTCATTTCCCCTTCACATTGTGGTTTACGAGCAGTTTGTAGCCACCCATTACTGGGTTTGCAGGCAGGGGTAGTATGGGCACACATCAGAGTTTTAGACTTAACACACTCCATGACGTCCATGTGTCTACAATCCCAACTCTGTTATTCTATCCTCTTCCTAACATTATGCAAGCGGTATCTGAGAAGTATCCCTATAGTTGACCCTTCATCCCAGTGGTATTTATGGAGTGGTCCACAGTTCATGCAGTGGGACATTGGGGGCATGCTACTGGGATTTGTCAACATGGCCTTGCATTTGTGTTCTCTTGACTGTGTTAGGCTGTTAGTTGTGATCTCATGAGATACCATACGTTGGCATTATGGGTGAGGCACAAGCCTTTGACAGAGGACTGTAGGCCGTTTGGTAGTGATGCAAACCATCTGTAGCAGGCCAGTGCATTCTGTCACTCCTACATTCCCAGGCTGCGAGCCAGTGGATTCCCCTGGGGTGACAAGGTACGTGTGCAAGGTGTTAATGGCAATAATTCCTGTCCATATTGATCTACTGGTCTGGATGCAGTCAGGGTGCTGCTTACAGCTAAGGACACACCTGCATAGGACAGCTTTTCAGCATACTGCATTCTGTGGGTATTCCCATACAGAAGTGGGGCCATACTGTACTCATTCCCAACAGCAAGGATATGACCTGTGATACACCTGTGGCTGACGGTGGGGTGACCTGAGTGCATGTGTGATATGGAAGCTACTTGCAGCTGACTCACAGATATGCCTGGGGCATTCCCCTTATGCTGCCTTGTGCAGGGACATAGGCAGTGTCTCAATACTTCATACCTGTGCCTTTTTTTGGTCTGCCAGTGATTGGCCAGACTACATCAGTATTCCATACTACACAGACAAGTAATGTGCTGTTAACCTGTCTGTACAATTCCAGTGTTGTGTGCAGCTGGCAGTTAAATTTTATGCACTCTGTCTAGGGTACTTCCACCTGTGTACTGTGTGTATGTATGGGCCCACATTCATGGCATGTCCATCTTTCAGACGGTGACAGATATTGATATCTGGACAGTGAGTATGGATGACTGCTGACATGGGTATTGCTGAGAAGCATTGTGTTTGGCACTGCAGTTGTTGGAACATGGCCCTGTCAACCACAGTACTGGCCACAGGCCACCAAGACACAACCCTCCATGCCTACATGCTGACCACTTCCAGACAATATTGAACACACAACAACCTAACACACAGACCCCTGCATATTGTACACATGCAACAATCTATCCTGTAGATTAGGCCAGCTCAGGTAATCTGTGCTCCACTGATACTACTCCTCACACTTACATGTTACTGCATTTCTACATAGGATTGTGGGGGGGGGGCACACCCGACAACTTTAAAGTGTGCTATGACTGTACTGCTATGTCAGGTACTCTGTTGGTCTCCACATCATTTTGTATTCTGACCTATCATGCAGACTGAAGGCATATCAGTGGAGTACAGATCTTAGGTTTTATTGACCTACATTTCAGTTTCAGACTTCATACCCTTCAAAACTAACATGCAACTACCAGACCTGTTGCAGTCTGTCTGTGTAGATCTGGAGGGGGGCTGTTTACCATTGCCATCAAATGGAAGCCTTAGCCTAGCCTTTCTTTATGGTCATCTACACCTGTCCTGCTGGCTGAGGCTGGTGGTGGGTATGTTAGCCCCACTGACATGCATGTGTGTGTCCTATGGACACACATTTGGGCCACCACATATACTGCAGTGGGATTTATCACCTTGTCTAGTACTGCTTAGTGTGTTGACACCAGTATCTGCTATGGATTTCATGCTGCCCATATAGGTGTCCAGTATCTGCTGCCATCCCATTCAGCCACCCGATTCCCCTACATGCTCGCATCCATACCATACGTTCAGAACATACTACTCCATTCAGTAATTGATAGGAAGAGTGACTTACCTTGTGGCTGGGCCAGTATTGAGGATGGTGCTGGAGGGCTGAGTATGTTGGATACACATAGTACACTCCCTATATATGGTAAAGCACAGGTAGTGTCATGTTTGGCATCCCTTTTACTGTATGTGTGAGTCAGAGAGGGGTGTCATTCCCTGGGTCCCCACCATGTCAGTGTATGTGCTATGCATTGCTTCTTTGCCAAAGTCTGGGCATACGGGGCATGCCTCTTCTGCCTATATGGGCAGGCTCAGGTGGTTCCTCCTCCGAGTCCCTCTGTGCCTGTGCTAGCCTTGGCAATGTTGGGGGGGGCTTTGTGGCCTTGCCTGTGCTGTTCCTGCTGCAGCTGTTTCCAGAGGATCATATTGTGTAGCATGGCACATACTATGAACATTTGTGTACATGTAGCTAGAGAGTACTGGAAGGCTCCACCGGATTTGTACAGGCAGCAGAATTGTGACTTGATAATCCCAAACACATGCTCTAGTATGATTCTGGTTTGTGCGTGTGCCTCATTTTGGAGTTCTTGTTAAGGTGTGTGTGCATTTCTGAGGGGTGTCATCAGCCACGGCTCCAGTGCGTAGCCAGCATCCCCCACTAGGTGGCCATATGGGATGTCCCCATTGGCAAATGACTGGTGCAGCTGTGTCATATGCCAGATGTGGGTGTCATGATTGCTTCCAAGGCTGCCAGCACACACATTCAAGATAATGCCCTGGGCATTGCATACGACCTGGCAGTTAATGGAGGGGAAGCCCTTGTGGTTTATGTAAACCTTACCCACTCACCAGGTGGTGCTTTGATGTGTATGTGTGTGCACTCTATAGCACCCACTGCCTCAGGGTATTCTGCTATTTGGTGGAAGAGATGCATATTGCTGGTCAATGCCTCACGGGTGTTGAGGAAATATATGTGCTCACTAGCATGTGCTGACATGGCATCCAGGGACTGGTGGAGTACTCTGGATGCTGATGCCTGTGAGATCCCCATGATATCCCCAGTTGCCCTTTGGAAGGTACCTGTGACTAGTATTCTTAAGCCTACACATACCTTGGTATGCACTGGGATGGGTTCCCCTCTGTTGGTTCTGTGTGTGCGGCATGGCTGGCACAACTCAACAATTTGCTGTAGAATGTCCCTGTCCACCCTATAGAGCTCCACTATCTCCAGCTCATGTAGGCCCTGGTATGTTACCCTGGGTCTATACACTCTTCTCCTCCTCCTCACTGTGGGATGGTCATCAGCATTCATATCCTCACCACCCTCAGCTTCTTGCAGATATTGATGTATGAAAGTGACAGCAGCCCCGATCATTTTGTTAGTTTTGTCAGATAAAATTTCCCCGTCTGTGTACACCAGTGGTGTATGGTTTGTGGGAAAAAACAGAGTGAAAGGAGTCTGCATAGTTTATAGTAATGTGCTGGGCTGCTGCCTGCGTAATTGGCTGATTCTGATACATTTCACCTGCTGTTTTCCCTTCCCATTGCCTTCTCGTTTAAGCCCCGAGGTGTGCCGCGCATACCCAGTGCTCAGATGTAAACTGAGCTGCTATATCCTGTTTTTTTTTTTTTGTTTAAAACCCAGTGCATGGCATGCAGACTCGTTTAAGCAGGGAAAACAGTGCTAAACAATGTGAGACACCCCCCTCCTTCCTTCACTCTGCTTAGCTAAGAACAAACATGGGCCACAGGACTTCAATAAGTTTATACCAAGCATGACACACCCCCTACTGAAGTCATCCTCTTGTCCTGCCTACATGGCTCTCTATTCATGCACCTGCACAGTTAGGTGCAGGCTTCCACTAGGTAGAAATCTGTGATTCAGTATAGGTCCCTTCATTTGCATACCCCAGTATGCAGGTCCATAGTTACAATTCCCAAGCACACCCTTTCCCCTTGGCAACCAGTGCTCCCTTGTCTTGTTTACATTCTGCCTGCCATTGACTATAATGACAGAATGTATATTTCTGTGAAATGGCAGTTTTTCCTTTTTTTTTTTTTTATTTTCAGCACCCCTGTGTTTTTGTGCCACTGCCCTTAGCTTAAACGGCTGAGATTGGCCAAAAAAAAAATAAAAGCTTTATTTAAAAAAAAAAATGTGGCTTTTCATGCCAATGGCCTTATATTTGGCCATTGGCTTGTCTGTTCTACATAATACATGCTTTTCACGAGCTGCCATGCCTCCATTTTGTCAGATGTAAAAATGTATTTGGCTACTAGCCAAATACATTTTTGCACTGACACTGTTCCTATACACAATCCATTCAGCTTGCTGGATCACAAAATCACCTCATTTGCATGGTTTTCACCACCAAATGAGGTGATTTGCATACTGAATGGAATTCCATGCAGGAGCAGTATAGGGCCACTTGTGCATGCGATAATGACCCTATCCTGGATCACACGGTGGCCATATTGTGTGCAGGAGTTGTTAGCCTGCTACACTGTTCCTGCACAGAATTTGGCCATTTGTGAATCTGGCCCATCATTTGGATCTCCTGAGCAGCAAGCAAGCAAACTTGTAATATCCTGAGATAAATTATTCTGAGTGTTTTCTCATTTAAGCAAAGACTTATTTGCTGCCTGTCACTTTAAAAGTCTGCAGAAAGTTAAGCATTCTGTTCACAAGATTGATTATAAATGGCCTCACAGTCATAAAGCAGTAAATGTTATAGTATAAGAAAGTGATCCCTTCTTTCTTAATGGAGTTAGTGCATGTTCTGTTTCCCACCTAGAGCAGTTACATTATTATTTGTTCTTCCTCCCCTTCTTGCTTCATAATTTCTAGTCTCTATCCCAGTGCCACTGCCCATTGCCAGGTCTTCCAGCCCCTCCTTTTCATCCTTCAGACTAACTCCCATTAGTTTCACACTGGGGAAGCATGGAACCTTGGAATCTTACAAGAAGGAGAGGTATTTTTTTATGTTATGACCTACCCTCCTGCCCCTCCTGATGCTCATTCCATAATCATCCAAGGGCTACTTTCCTCTTGATGGACAATGCCTCTGCTCAGGGAACATTACTTCCCTCTGGATGAGTACCATCAGTACCATAGTCACTCCCTGAGCCACTAATCAAACTCCAGTCACCTGGGCTGTAGTCAGGGCTTTATCCTACTATGTCATGGCTCTGGCTCAATCTCATTTCCTTTCATATTTTATTTCTCATTTTGTAAATATGGTACAATCCCTGCTTTTGATAAGTTAATTTTATTTTTTATTCCCTCTATCCATGTGATCAAATTCTACATAAGCAAATCCAGAATATGAAAAGCTCAAATGATTAAAACAGCTCTTGCTAAATTTCCAAAACTTCTCAAGAAGTGCTAAGTTAAAAAAAATACTATTTATATTTAAAATCATGGTCATTTTATATTTAGATATGAGACCCCAATTTCAGTTAAAGTGTTGTACTTAAGTTACACAGTCTGATAGCTAGGTAGAAATGACCATACTTAAATATAACAATGTGCATTGCATGTGTCATAGTGCTATTATCTTGGAAAAAGTGTATTAAGTGAGAGAAATAGTTTTGCAGGGGATAAAACACCAGTCCAGTTACCATATAGGTTGGCCATACAATCCGAATCTCTCTTACTTGAATATTCTAACTCCTAGATTGCATCATCATGGAAAATGAAAATGTACAGACTGCACACAACACATCTTTCACTAATCTTCAAGGTTGTGTGCCACAGAGTGACAACAATAAGTAGGGAGTGGAGGTACAACACCCGCATGGATGGTACAGAAGTGCTCAGCCCACCTGAAAAAATCAGCCAAAATCTCTAAGTTTCATTAGATACAAAGCCTTTCATTTTAGTTGCATGTTAGGTTTGTCAGAGGCAGCTAGAATTATGTACAATGTTTATAGTAAGTCATCAAGCTCTGTGCTTGTCACCAGAGTCATCAAATGTTCCAGGCCTTCTTTTTATATGTTGAAAACTTTATTCTACAAGTATTTTTAGTTCTGTGTGCATTTTCTATTTGTGCTTGTCACCAACAAGTCTTTTCCTCCTCCTTCTCCGATCAGCCTTTAATGCATTTAATCATCACCACTCAGACGTTCCTGGCATGGAGGTAGCTGTCAAACAGTTAGCCATGGAGGTGGTATACCCTCATGTGCATCAACTGATGCAGCCTACATGAGCCTTTCTAATGATCTTAACCCCTTACCCTCAAAACTGCAATACTTATTCAGATCAGCAAACAGAACATCATGATTGAACTTTGGGTAATTTTGTTTGACACAGACATATCATATTAGTTTTTTTTTTTTTGCTACAGTGTAGATCAGATTATGATATGTGCTTACATTCCCTCTTGATCAAAATGACTGGTATTTCAAACTACTCTATTTATCTCTAAGGATCTGTGAGACTTACCTCCCTGAAATGATCATGGAACGTATGTGCAGTAATCCGCCTGCTATACACGCTTTGTGTGACATCGAGAGCAGACACAAGTAGGATATTTAGTTCCCGCTAAATAAGCACTGTAACTGAGCTTCATGCTAGAGATCATTCCTTTGTATGTAATAAAGATGACTCTAGCTTTAGTTTTTATTTTGATTTTGCCCTGATGTACTTTAAGAAGTATTTTGTGAAGCATGTCACATTTATACTTCCTTCTTGAGGGCAGATAAAATGCATCATTGTCATGATATAGTTAACAGTAACATATTTTACAAGGACACAGAATGTCTTTAAATAAAAAAAGATCAGGTGTTGTTTCCTGACATCTCAAGACTTAAAACCTGTAAAGCAATATTTCACATGGCCTTTGTATCACAAGTCAGTTTGCAATATCGTCTGAAAATTTGCATCTAAGAAGTACCTGCTGATCCTAGAATATTATACAAATCTTACTGTTACATTTGCAACTTTTTAATAACTGAACTGTAGAGATATCTGGCTTCAGAGTGCATAATTAATTACAAGACCATGTTTTTACTTTGACAATAACGTTGCCCACAATTATGTAACTACTTTATAAAGTATTTGATTTTTCCTACAGTTTAGACTCACATTTAAGATAGACATATTTAGCATTTATTTAGGTCTGCATCTGATCCCAACAAAATTTCTAGCAATTTGATGATAATTTTTTTGAGAAATCCTTGCGTGCATTAAACATATTTTGTGAAAATGTGAGGTAATTCTGTTTTTCAAATGATTTTCAAGCTGTCATATTTGCTCTTGATGCACAACTTTGAATGTCTCCTGCTGAATATGTGTGTTTCTGGTTTCTTCTATATTCAGTTTCATTTCAAAGCTATTATACAAAGGTACGAATCCATGAGTTAACCCGGCTGAAGCCCAAGTGAAATGATACAAGGGGAGAGATAAATAAATCCTCTGGAATGACAGGAATTCTGCTGTACTTCCTGGTAATGAGCTGTGAATATTAAGATACGTATCACTGATGCAAATGCCATTATTGTGACATTATAATATAGTGACTAGACAAGTATATGTTCACCATGTACAATAGTGTTAATAAATGAGGGGAAGAATGTAATATTTGATATTGTTTCTCTTCATACTGTATGCATCAAAGAAGTATAATGCACCAATAAACTTTAAATGGAAAACAAGGACACTGCATCTCATTGGTATGTCTGAACTTTTATTATATGCTCGTCTTCATATTGTATTCAGTATGTAAAGAGCAACACTCTGGCTAAGGTATGTTTTTTTACAAACTTTTTGCAAACAGTAAAGTTCTGATTCTGAAACTCATCAATTGTAACCCTTCTCCCTCAGATGTGAGATATTTTGGACCTTAAATTAGAACATTTTGCATAACAGTATCATACATAATGAATATTTGGGTTATAAGTCTAGCACGTTTCAAACTCTCAAGATATAGACAACACATACCACAACAATAAACTAAATGCTATACCAAATTTCTAGGAATGTTGAATAAAAACTCAGTAAGTCAGTGTATTCTTAAAATATAATTTGGAAGAAAGCAGCTTCACTTAATCCCTACTGTTGAGCAGATTTAAGCTAATAATTACTTCAAAAGATCAAGATATATCCAAGTACAGCTGCTGTCCAAAGGTACACGTCCCAGAAAAGAAAAACACTAAGGATAAAAAGGCTGGACACGACCACCACAACGTGTATAAAATCCAGTTTAATAGATAAAAATGAGCGCTTTCACATGCTCGACTGGCATGCTTCCTCAAAAGTATCTAGCAAAGAAATTCATTTTTTAGACATAAAGATTACAAAAAAGACCAATGGCAATATATCCACAGACCTATATAGGAAGTCCTGTTGGAAAAATACCCTCTTACATTATAGCAGCATGCATCCCAGAAATGTTTTTTCTAATGTAGTCAAAGGGCAGTTTAATAGGATGCTAAGGCTTTGTAATGAAGGCTCTAACCTACAGATGCAGTTAGATACATTACACACCCTGTTTTTAGATAGGGGTTATAACAATTCTTTGGTTAGTAGCATTAGAGATTCTACCCTGACTGATGGAAATACTAAGATAAGAAAGGCATATAGAGGTCATGGATGGAAAAAGACATATGGATCTAGAGTTTCCTTCGTCACTAGATATACAAATGATAACAAAAGTATAGTGAATATCATAAAGAAGAATTGGAGTATTTTGACCATAGACCCTAAAATCCAGGCAGTAATAGGAAATAATCCTAGTTTTAGCTACAGAAATAGTAGGAATTTAAAAAGGTTGTTATGCAAGGAATGTTCTAGTATTAAATTTAACAGACTGAATATCAATAAATATGGTAGGTATCGATGTATGAGATGTAAAATGTGTAGTTTCATTACAGCTGAACAGCAGGTTGCCCATCCCACTATTGATTATGAGTTCAACCCCAGGTTTCATGCCTCATGTGATAGTAAGAATTTAATTTACTTGGCTACCTGCACAAAATGAACAAGATTTTACGTAGGCATGACAACAAGAAGGTTGAAAGACAGGATGTATAATCACATATATGATATAAGGAAAAGAAGTCCACAAAATGCGTTGGCCGGACATGTTATTCTATTCCCTGACCATACTTTTAGGTTCAGGGTGCTACAGATAGTTACCAAGAGTAGAAGGGGTGGTGATAATATAACCATTTGGAATCCATAGAGCTCAGTTGGATTTTTAAGCTTAGAGCTCATATGGATCCGGGGCTCAACCAGTGCATTAGTATTAAACCTATACTTGAAGCACGCATATAGGGATCATTTAGTTATGACACACATATATATATAGATGTTTTAAATGTATATTGGATTTTATATCTTTTTATATCTTGGTAGCTTGCTGTTTTATTTATTTATTCATTCATTTTTCTTGTATTTTTTGTATTGTTCTAGAAGTTATGAGTTACTTACACATTTTTAGGTATATATATATATATATATATATATATATATATATATATATATATATATACATTCTTAGTAAATGTTCATACATAGTTTTAGTTCAGGTTTTGTACCATATATATACTTTTGGTATATCTAGTTGTGCTGCTGGAATATCTGTTTTTTAGGAATAAATTGTTTCAGATAGGAACAAGTGCATTTTAACGAATGAGCATACACCATGGAACATAATGGCATAGGTACCATGTTACAATAAGCTTATTTTTGAAGCTTTTGTAGTATCAGTTCTTGCAGAATGGGTGATGTATACATCTTTGTTCTTGTTTTTCTGTTTGTTTTGCTTTATTTGTTTTGTTACTATATATGAATATGTTTTTATACACTTTGTATATTAATTAAATTGTGTTTCCTTTTTTGAGTAGTTAGTAATGCCTTTTAAAGAAATTGCCTTTGAGAGGATAATACTCCACCCTTCTGTTGCACATTTAATTAATTATCTAATTAAGTCTTTGCTATTTAAGTGTCTTCTGGAGTAAATGTATGTTAAATCTGAAGAAGCATGCCAGTCGAGCATGTGAAAGCGCTCATTTTTATCTATTAAACTGGATTTTATACATGTTGTGGTGGTCGTGTCCAGCCTTTTTATCCTTAATTACTTCAAAAGCATACTAGTCTACAAAACATGTTAATCATTTCCACTTCCCCTATAAGAAAACAATAAAAATCCTGAAAGCTTTAGTGAAGTAGAAGATCTGAATATGTCAGTTCCATTCATATGCAGTGTCATGTGTGTATGTGTGTGTGTGTGTGTGTGTGTGTGTGTGTGTGTGTGTGTGTGTATGCATGCCCAGCTGGCGCACTTTTGTTATGATTCATTTTCAAGCAGTAAAGAGGATCTAAAATATTTTCCTTCTAGCATTTCTTTATTCAGTGGCAAGTTGTGTGTACAAACCTTTAATCAAATGCAACACATGCGACTGACTATCCATATCATTCACCATACATCCTGTACACTGCAAGTTAGCTAAGGCCTTCATAGTTAAAATAAAACAATATAGCATGAGGTCATGCCCCAAGAGCAGATGTATTACACTATTCTGGCCTTTGCTTTCATTATATACTGTAAGCTATACTTTTTGTATTTGTCTAGGCCCCATGTGCTTCACAGATAAGTCAAGTAGTACATTGCTGGATGTCAGAAGAGAGAACTAATTAAGGTAAAAAAAGGTTTTCAATGCATAAATGTACTGATCATAGAACTGAGTTTTTTTTTATACAGCTGCACCGATATACATTGTTCTGGGACAATTCATGACTAAATGCTAGTAACTAGATTCTTTCAGATGATGTCACATTATAGCAAACTAAAGTTTTAAGCAAGCCTGCCTAATGTAGAATTAGTTTTCCATTAAAATAAGAGGTATATTATTACATTGCATTAATCGTTATATTATTAATCTATCACTCAGAACAGCTGAAGAATATGAAGGCAGAGATTTCTGTCCTGTTTCACAGTGGATAGAGTAGTAACTGATCTCCATCACTTCATCTGAAAACCACCTCACAGGGCAGGTAATAATTCAGACTACTACAATATCTATCTGTGACATTAGGGATAAATTCATCTGGTGCTTTTGTCCTCTTGTAAGTGCATACTCCAGTTGTATAACAAATGTGCCTAGCAAGGGCCAGCAAACTACCACAAGGTATACCATAGAAACACCAGAAGGATAAAGATTCCTACTATTACTCTGCAAGAACATCTTCCCCAGTGACACTAGTATGAAGGAAAGGTTGGACACCCAACTGTTAGATTCATGACTTTTAATAAAGTAAAATATGCAAAATAAAATAGCAGAGTAAGACATTTCATCTTGAAGCTTATTAAGAAGGAGAGACTTCATCAGACTATAAACAGAAGGTCATATATTCATTTAAATAGTACAAAAGTCATCTGATAAGATCACATGACTGAAAATCAAATGATTTAAAACATTCATCTTTAACATTTAAAAGCCCTCAGTTTTTAATTGAATATAACATACACTAAGGAATTAGACCAAAATTACTATTTGCATTCAAGAATATTTGCAATTTATACTCTAAATATTCCAAATAGTCTTCCTTACTACCACCTCATACATTGTTACTTACAAAATCAGTAACCTTAAATAATATTCTTTTAAAACCAGGAAAAACTACAGTGTGTTTAAACAGTGCTTTTAAACCATCTTTATTTTTAAATGAGCTAAGATGTTCTGCTATTCAATCTCTTCATCGTCTAATTGTCTTACCTATATAAAAACTCTGACATGAGCAACAAACTGACATACGTGCCACATATTCTGATGCAATGGAAAAATACTAGGAGGACTTATAGCGCTGCCTGTATTTGTATAAAAGGTCCAAGGACTATAATTCATAATCCTACACAGATGGCAATGTTCAGGAACTGTATTGTTTTTTTGTTTTATAAAATATTGTTGTGATAACCTTCTTATTAACAAACTTGAGGGATTCACTTGTTAGTTTGTTCACTTCATTGCTGACCTTTAATATTTTCCAGTTTCCTGTACTATTTTTAATACTTAAGCTGTCTACATTATAGGTCAGTCATATGGCTGTGCTTCAGTCTAAGTTAATTTTTTTCATGCCCCGCACCACTAGAAACAATAATATTTTCAGGGATACTCAAGGTACAGGGTACCTCCAAAACCAAAATGTATAAATTAATCATTATGATGGTTCCATAACAGTTTCTGTTATAAGATTCTTGATTCTAGTGAATATGGAGCAGTCAGCAATGAAGTGCCTTCTGTGCGGAGTCTGCATGTCCTCCCTGTGGTCGCGTGGGTTTCCTCCGGGTGCTCCGGTTTCCTCTCACATCCCAAAGACATGCTGCAGGTGGATTGGACACTCTAAATTGGCCCTACGTGTGCATGTGAGTGTGCCTTCTGTGGAAGATTGGGCACCGGGCTGGCAACTCGACACCGTAAAACTCCACTGCCAATCAATGTGCGGACAAGGTGATCCGCTGTGGCGACCCCTAACCGGGAAAAAGCCGAAAGAAGAAGAAGAAGATTCTAGTGAATATGGACTTAACACATCCATTTTGTAAAAGGGTGCATAATCTTCAAATAAAGCAAGGAATTATAAGCTGTATTTTTATAATAAATATGTGCTGATAAATTGCAATCTTTATTATAAACAAATAAAAAATGCGGAGATGAAAGTGTCCTGATTTTAAAATTCCAAAATTCTACTTATTGATTAACAACATCGAATATAAAACTTGAAACCCACCAAAGTATCTTGCCCACACTAGAAATTGGAATCAATAAACATTGCATAATATTTGATCTTACTGAAATAAAAATCATTTTTTTCAGTATACCAGCACTGGACTGACAAAATTCAGGACCATGGTGGTACCCATCTTCACCTCCTGGTTTGTTGGAAATATGTTTTTAAATAAAAAAAAACAATTATATCTTAAATATTGTCTAGACACCCCCTATAAATCTGATTTTACTTATTTTCATGCCATTTTCACTCAATAAAAGATTGCTGACCCATTTGATCCTCAAATCCTGGGGTACGGTTGCATACAGAGATTTAATTTCTACACAGACCAACTAAAGTCCTTGTTACTATACTCAGCATTGTATAGCCTTCTCAGGGGAGACTTATGCCTAGCTTACAGAGCAATCTCTGACCCAAACCTAATGAATTTGCTGCACATTTGTAAATCAAACAGGACTACAGCTACCCATTCCAGGGAACCTGGGGATAGCACCCACAACCCTCCTGGACACAGGCACTCATTACTAAATACAATCCCTGGTATTGACTAGAGTATCTATAGTGTTACATTGGGTGGAATGGTTAGGCTTAAAATGACCTCCGGGTCAATAGCCTAGTCACTTCCTATGATCCTGTAATCTTCTGATATCACTAATAATTCATTTTCAGTCATTTTGATGTTTACAATTTTGTCTTCAGAGTTAAAAAAATCTCATTATTATTAAACACATAGAATCTTTTAAAATCACATCTATAAAATGAAAAAGGAACCCTAACTGGATATCCTTTAAACTATTTTTTTATAAAATTGTTTGTGACTTAAAACATCTTGTTGTAATAAATAACTGTATTCATAACAGAAACAGCCCCTTTTGTCCATGCTCATTGCCCTGATAGAATTTTCCTTGGACATATCCCTTAGAGACATTTTTTTTCACTAGCACTAAGATTGTATATCCTTCTAACAATTAGTTGGGATAACAAATGCTAGATGTGTTGTTCAAAATTCTGTTCACAAACTTGTATAGTGGGATGACAGGTGGATTAAAGAGACTTGACCTGTACAAAATGTTTGCATCCTTTGTCTAGTCTTTATATTGCAACAAAGTGCAAAAGTTTAATTTATGTGCAAAGGTCTTCAGATTATAGATAGTGTCCACCAGGCTTGATATGTTATAGGCATATAAATGAAGCCCTTTTATAAGACTTGGTTTTCAACAAAACTTATAATTCATGACATGTTAAACTCTTTAAAATGAATGTCATATTTACCCTTTGTGCTGTCCTCAGTTGTACTTCTGTCTTTAGGGTAGGGCTGTCCATTGTGATCCCTTCTACCTTTCCATTTTGGACTACTTGTGACATTTTGTAAATACCATGAGGGCAATTTAATAAAGTCTGCATGGTCTTTTTTACCATGTAGGCATTGTGACATGCTGCTTACATGAAGGTAAGCAGGTTTGCAATTCAGTAAACACAGTTGGGCGGTGCGCATGCATGAGCCAACACAAACGTTTCCATGGCATGCAAATCACCTCATAAGCAGGTGAATTTCATGCAAGTGAAGGATGTAGAGTAATCCAGCAAGCAAATAGGCAGCCCTGCAGACCACGTGTTGGTGTCTGTAGTGTACATGGAAAAATTTTGTGTACAGGATATTATACAAACAACAGGGGCTATAAAAATGAAGGTAGATGGACAGAAATGGCAAAGCACATACAGATTTGAGCAAAACTATCCACAGTGTGTCCAAAAATGCAAGGGAAATAAGTTAAAATCATTTTATTTTTTTAATGATCTGGGTATATTTGCACAGAGTGCCACAGTGCACAAACATGCTTTTATGAAAAAAAAAAAAAAACAGCAGTGGAAAAAACATTTAATAGTATGTGACAGAAATGTGTTCACAGAAGAGGTAGCTGTCATCAAGAGGAGGTGTGTCTGAGGGCTTGTAAGCTCATCGGAGCTCAGCTGTGCCTGTTTGAGCAGCGGGACGCTGTGCTCAGCAGTGGTGTGTGTACATTGACTGCTAAGCTTTATTTACTTTTGGGGCACATGTTTCTGCATGTTTTCGCATGTTTGCATGGCATGCAACTGTGCTGAGCATGATCTTTTGATGGGGTGTGTACAGTGATTACTAAGCTTTGTTTACCTTTGTGGCACTTGTTTCTGCATGTTTGCATGGTCCACCGCATTGCTGAGAGTATATAAAAAGCAATGATGTATTAATTATTTGTGACCCTTGTTTAACTTAAACTAGGGCCAGTAAATGATGTTAATGATAATCTAGCCAGGGGGGAATGCATCACAGGTAGCCAATCACACAGTGAGCACCTACAGTAGAGCACTATAAAGTATGCATACACCCTTCATTCTGATTTTTCATCCATACTCTACACCATTATTGTACAGACTTGGGAATTTTAAGTGAAAGAATGCTAGAGGCTGCAGCAGGTCTGCTACATCTATATGTGCTAGATGCCGAAGTCAGTGCTGCTGTTGGTGCTGCTGACAATAGGCCTAGACTGAGAAGGAGAAGAGTGTTCAGGCCCAAAGTAACCTTCCAGGAGCTACATGAGCTAGAGATTGCAGAGTGCTACAGGGTGGACAGGACATACTACAAGAACTCACTAAGCTCTGTCATCCTCAACTCAGATGCCAACAGAGGGGAACACATCCCAGTGGAAACAAAGGTATGTGTAGCCCTTAGGATAATAACCACAGGTACCTTCCAAAGACCAACTGGGGACATGATGGAGGTCTCATACGCATCAACATCCAGGGTACTGTACCAGTATCTGAATGCCATGCTACCACATGCCAGTGAGCACATTTATTTTCCCCTCAACCCTGAGATGAGGGCCAACAATATCCAACACTTCTACCATGTAGCACACTACACTGAGGTACTGGGTGCCATAGATTGCAGTCATGTACACATCAAGGTACCACCAGGTGAGCAGGGTAGAATCTACATCAACCGCAAGGGGTACCACTCCATCAACTGCCAGGTCATGTGCAATGCCCAGAGCATTATCATAAATGTGTATGCTGGGCCAGCCCTGGTAGTTATCACAACTCCCATATCTGGCATGCATCACAGTTGTACCAAATGTTTGCTAGGGGGACATCCCACATAGCCATTTACTGGGGGAATCTGGTTATGCCCTGGAACCATGGATGATGACATCCATCAGAAATGCACACCCACCCACCAAAGAATGCCATAATGAGACACATGCACAAACTAGGCACATCATAGAGCATGTGTTTGGGCTGTTGAAGTCATTGCTCTGTTGCCTTGATACAGTATATCTGGTGGAGCCCTGCAGTATACTCCAGCCACATGTGCACAGATATTCACAGTATGTGGTATGCTACACAATATGATCCTGTGGAAACAGCTGCAGCAGGATCAGCAAAGGGAAGGGATACACAGCCCCCCATCAGTGCCTAGACCACCACAGCCATACTCACAAGAGGACTCCCAGGAGGAGCCCCCTGACGATGTCCCTGTAGGCATATGTATGTGTGCCCAGTATGCCCTGGCATTGGTAAGAAACAATGCATAGCACATTCACTGGCAACTTAGGGTGGGTCTATATCACTTTGACGAAACGGCAGAAGTTCGAACACCATATGTTCGAACTTCTAACCTCGAAGTGCAAAACCATCGAAGGCTTAGAACAGCGATTTCTTTCCCAGGGAAAAAAAATCGCTGTTCCAAGAAACGCACACACAACACAAGCACACCAAAAAAATGGCAATCCACACACATACACTTAAAATTCTACATCTAACCCTACACTAAATTGTACATACACTATCTATCCACTTACCTTAACCCAAACCCTAACCCTAAGGTCCATCACTATCACACACACTCACCTGATCCGCGTCCTAACCCTAACTCACCTATCCTGCCCTAACCCTAAAGTCTGTCACTATCGCACACCCACCTCACCTGCGCCCTAACCCTAACTCACCTAACCCGCACCCTAACCCTAACATCCACATAATCGCACACTTACCTGAACCCGACCCATAACTTTCTACCACAGTGCTGAAAATAGTAAAGCCACAGAAACGGCCAACCAAATTCTTTCCCTGGGAAAGAATTCAGTGTTCTGTGGCTTCACGATAATCAGTTTTCAAACTTCACAGTTCAAACATATGACATTCAAACTGCTGAAGTTTCAATGAACCGATAGGAGCCCCCTAGGGCCATAGGGACTGACACCTTACTCCTACTCACAAACATATACTAAACTTGTTGATGCCAGGCAACCCACACAACCTGTACCTATCCATGTATCGGTTGTGTACTGCCTGCATCACACAGAGTCAGTCCTGACCTACAGGTCTCTCAACTGCTGCATTTGCAAGGTAAGTCTCTAAGATGCACACTAATTGTAAGGATTTCTATAACATATCATTTTTTTTTTAATTTCTCCAAGTCTTTTGGGTTTCTAATACCATGACGGGACTGTACTCCATTCCTAATTCAAAGTACAATTAAAGTTCATGAAATTAGCATTGTTTCAATCTTTGATGTCAGCCAAAAGTGCTCTTCAGAGCACCCACAATGTGCCCAGTAATAACTCCTTCTACAATTTATACAGAATTACATGGATTGGTAACATATCTAAATACGATTGTAGAATGTTTTTATAAGACCCGTTGCTCCTGCTACTATTGGAACTGTCTGGGTATCTAACTTCTACATTGCTCTCGTTTCTGCCTGCAGATCCTGATATTTTATGACTTTGTGTCTGTCTGTATGCAAGACACTGTAGCCACTGGATGTGTCGATTTCAATGATCAATGCTACTCTTGTCTTGTTTTCTTGAACCACTATATCAGGTTTTCTAGCATCTATCTTTTGAACTGTTGGTAATGGATGGTCCCATGTGATATAAACATCATTTTCTATGATGCTTTGTGGCTCATGTTTCCAGTGTTTTTCAGCCACTTCAATACCATAATGTTTGCACAATCCCAGTGCAACAATCTTGCTACATTATTATGCCTTTCAGTATACAGTCCTTCTGCCATTAGTATGTCTCAACCAGCAACAAGGTATGCAACTGTTTCCAATTTGGTTTTACAAAACCTAAATTTGTCTGTTTCTCCCACATGTTCAATGGACTTTGTAAACCAACATGTATGTAGCCCACTGTCTTGGGCTGCCAATATTAACCTTTCATCTCTTGGTTTGAATTTGCCCCTTCTTAACCATTCCTGCATTCATTCCTAATCAGCACGAGTTTCTTCCAGAAGTTTTCTATACTTGCAACTATATTTATGCTTTTTCCACATTTCTTGCCTTCTCATCTGGTCCTTCACCTTATATTTTTTCTTTTGTTTTTTGGCACATTCAGTTGCTGCCTGATTTTTGTCCACTTCTGGTTTGATTTCCATTTCTGCTTGATGCTGATATGCTTCTGCTAAATTAAGCAGAGAAGTCATCTTAGATTTATTCTCCTCATGTTTCAAAACTTTCACTACATTTGGATCTTGTGAGGTCAGCAGATATGTGTGGAGTTCCACGATTGCAGATCTATACATATAATCAATTTCAAGGAGGCCCATCCCTCCTTCAGAGCAGGGAATCTATAATCTTGGTATGCAGTAATTTTTATAAATCATTTGGTGATCATGAAGCATCCTTCTTGTTTTCCTATCTAATGTATCCAACACATTTTGGGGCCAGTCAGTCACTCCAAAACTGTAAGTTAGGACAGGAAGAGCAAATTGGTTTATAGCTTGAATTTTGTTCCTAGATGTCAGTGCTGTTTTCAGGAATAATTTAAGTCTTCTGAAATATTCCTTAATGAGTTTTATTCACATTTGTTTGTGTTTATTTGTCGATCATGTAAGAATTCTGAAGCATTTATACACTCCCTCTTGCTCAAGTTCTTTTATATCATTCTTTTTTTATCAAATATCTTTTTATTGAAAACTTTTCTGGTATTAAAAAAACAAAACAAAACAAAAAGAATAACAAGACAATGACATGAGGTACAGTTGATGTTACATTGCGTCTTCATAAACATGTAATGATAGTTATTGCCCATTATGTTAATAACATTCATATTTGTAGAAAACCTTAGTATTATCACACTGATATGATTAAATTATAAGTTCGTCTAAGAATTTTTTTTATATGGCATATTTATTTTACCAACTTTACCACTAAGAGCTATAATATATGCATAACATCAACCTATATTATAATAACATTCTACTCTCCTAAAACTTATATACATATATACATATATGTCACCTTACTTATTTTGGTTGCTAATCTCAACAGAGTGGTGTGTTTACAATTCTTATATACATAGTATTTACATACTGTTCAAGACAAGATATCAATTAATGTATTGTAGTACCTTTAGTAGCAGGTTTGATTCCAGTAGTAATGCTTACTATCCTTAAAATACATAGACTATACCAGACTATTAAGAGAGTATTTCAATTAATATTTTACAGTACTCTTGATAATATATTTGATTTCTCTGACTTTTTGTATATAGTTTTTTGGCTAATATGTGTGTTTTTGCTATGCTTTTGTATTCTAACCAGGTTAATTTTGCTCTATCAATCCAGTTTTTTGCTATATAAGCTTTCATCAGAGTCCAAAGTGTTATTATGATATGTTTAGATAACTTGTTAATACTACCCTTAAATAAATGGAGTATAGCTGTTTGCCATGAGAGTGTAAATTTTGAGTATCCTGATTTTTCTAATAGAATTCTAAGTGAACACCAAAGCTTGTATACTGTTTTACAGCTCCAGAATATATGAAGGATGTCTGCTTCTTTATTTGGGCAAAAGGGACAATATGGTGACTTGGATATGTTCAATTTATTAAGATGTACAGGCGTGAAGTATGCATTGTTAAAAATCATGAGTTGTGTATATATTAACTTTTTATATGGTGTCAGTTTTATAGTGTTTTTAATAGCTACTTCCTTTTGGTTATCTGTTATGGTGCTGTCCTTCCTATCCCAAAACTTTGAAAAGATGATAGTGTTTTGGTATTTAACAGTTGCTATCAATTTAGAAGTGTTTGATATCATTTTATTTTTACTTAATAGCATTTTTATAATTTGTTGTGCTAATTTGACTTATTGCTCGACTACTTTGATATCCTTGGCTAGAATGTTTACTAGATATAGGAATTGTTTAATTATCAGGTTATATTTTTTACTGACTTTGACTAAGTTTGTGATATCTTTTAATGAAAAATTTCTTATTTGATAAAAATCCCAAACTGTATATTTTTTTATTAAAGGAAAGTTATCCAGATTTATCATATTGTTAGCTAGTTTTATATCTGGATTATTGTGAATTGGTTGCAGGAGAGTAATTGTATCTTTTAAATTTACTGAAATCAGTCGTTTTTTAAAAATTTCACAGTTGTTAATTAATATTGGATGAATTTTTATTGTTTTAAGTGTTTCCTGTTTTATGTCACATTCTTGTCGCAAACTGATGTTTTGATGACGTTGCAGTTTTCCTGCTTTAAAGGTTGCTTTTGCACATTTTTCAAGACCAAATGACATTATTATATCATCTGAAAAAGTTTTGACAACTTGCAGTTGCGCTTTCAGTTCTTCATCTGATGAGCTGTACAGTTTTAAATGATCAACAAAAAGAAGATGAGAAGTCTTTACACTTTGTTGTTTTCTAGGAGCCAAGTTATAGCCATGGCCTAAGCTCTTAAGTAGACAACTTAATGGGTTAAAGGCAAGGCAGAATAATAGTGGTGACAAAGAGTGACCCTGGAATATTCCCCTTTGAATTTTTATCCCTGGGATAATAATTTGTCCTTTATCGTGGCTTAATTGTAAAGTGGTCTGACACTGTTTCATGGTCACTGTAATGTAGTCGATCAATGTTGGGCGTATCTTATACATTTTTAAGCACTCTTTTATCCATGAATGTGGGATACTATCAAATGATTTTTTGTAGTCAATCCATGCCATACTTAGATTCTTCCCGTTTTTTACAGTAATCCACTATGACTTTATTTAACAACAAATGATCCTTTGTTCCATATGACTTTCTTTTATTGCCCTTTTGTTCTACTGCCATAATTGAGTTTTCTTCTAAATGACTATAAACTCTGTCAACATCAATTCCCATGTATAGTTTATATGTCGTTGAAAGGCAAGTTATTGGTCTATAGTTTTTAGGGTAGCTTGCAGGTTCCCTCTTAAGTAGGAGCATTGTTTCTCCTGTTGTTAACCAGGGTGGTATCTGTTTGGGGTGTGCATATAAGTAGTTCTTACTCATGGCTAAATCTTCGTGCAATGATGTTAATACTTTCAGCCAAAAATTAGGTACTGCATCTGGGCCTGAGGTTTTCCAATTAGAGGCTTTTCTTAACTTTGTTTCAATCTCTATGGCTGTTACTTCATCCTGTTTCATATCCTGTACCTTTGAACCTCTTATTCTTTCTTTAATGTCTTCTATCTATTTAGTATATTTGTTATGTTCCACAGGATCTTCATAGATATTTCTCCAAGATGTATCTATTTCTTCTTTTTTTGTTGGTCTTTCATTTTCTTTTACCTTATTTCCCAATTCTCTATAAAACTTTTTTGGATCATCAATAAATTGCTCATTTTGTACTTTTCCTTTATATTTATTTTCTTATCTCCTAAGTCTTTCTGCCTGTGTTGAAATTTTTAGTTTGTTATTTGCAATAGTGCATGACAGATCCTGGTCTTTTCTAATACTGCACATTGCTTTTATCACATCTATTTTTCTTAGTATTTTTGTTGATCTATTCTCTCTTCTATAATCTTCTAGCAGTGACACTTCTTGTCTTAACTGCTTTATAGTTTTCTTTATTCAATATTTCCATGATGGTATTCAGTTTCTCCCCTTCCTTTCCCTCACTACCCTGTGTTCTTGTGGTAGAACTTTATTAGTTATTAATTTAGCTGCACAGTAATATATCCTGTTTACTTCTGTTATATCACATAAGAACGGTCCTAATTACTGTGTTCATTTGTTTTATCAAACTTCTGACTTGTTGGGTTTTATTAACCTTCTGCAGTCTATTTCTTTCATTGATCTTGATATATCTGTCTATGACTATTAAATCAAGCAACTCTTCTCTTAGCTCATTTTCTTCCAAACTAAGGGCACATCCCCTGTTTTCCAATTCCTGCAGGCATTCTATAGAAGATTGTATAGCATCTTCTTGTGGCACATTCTCTTCAACTTCATCCTGTGCCATCCATTGCTCTATCATATGGGAACTCACTGGCCTATCACTCCTCAATATTGACTGCACCAGAGTTTCTACAGTTTCCCTTGCTGTCTAGCTTCAAGTGAATGCTTAAACTGGTTTCCTGTGGAAGTCTCCAAATTATCTTCATATGGCACCTGACCAATTGCTTTCTGTTCTACTGATTTCCCTTTAATTTGGATATCTATTACTCTAGCCTGCTGTGGTGCTTTCTGAATTAGATTTTCTGCGCAGAATCCTTTAGTTTGCAGGTACTCCATGACCTCAGTTTCTATTTCTTTAACTTTTCCATTACTAATCTCCTTTTCTACTTTTCCTCTTGTCTTCTTATTTTTTGTATAGTAAAGTTGTCCATGTCTGGATTCCTTTGCCTGTATTTCTCTTCAAATATCTCTGGTGCTGCTCTTTTTGTATTGGTTAATTTTGCTTTCTTCTTTGCATAGATATTACACCATATTAAATCTATTTTTCTTTCCCATATCCCATGTCTTCTTAAAATGTTTCCTGATCTTCCTGTTTTTCCCTACTTTGAGGACTCACTCCATTCTGCTGTGATGTAACCTATGCTAGGCCTTCTACACCAAATTCTTCACTTCTCAGGTACTCCATAACTTCAGCTTCCATTTTTTAACTTCTTTTCCATATCTGGGTGCCTCTATTTCTCTTCAAATATCTTTGGGGCTGCCTTCTTCACACTGGTTAATTTGGCTTTCTCCTTTACATAAATCCATATCAAATCTCTCTTTCTTTCCCATGTCTATATTTCTTTTTTATACTTTTCAAATACCTCTTGGTTTTGTTGTTTATATTTTCACACTCCCTCAGATGCTTCTTTTTCCAAACAGGTCAAGTTTTCTTGATCTATATACTGTTTTTCATAAATCTGTTGTATCAATGAACACAAATTTTCATTTGAAGCTTCTGACAGTTTTTCTTGCGGAAGTATTTTTCTTTCCTCTAATTTCTCTCTTAATCGTTTTGTATGTATTGTGTCTAGAAATTCTGAGCTTTTTGCATTATAGTAACAATACATAACTTCTTTTTTATCCCAATAGTCCATTTTATTGTCTTTATGGCTCTTCTTTGGCCTATCAGTTTTTGTGGTTTTCGTGGACTGCTACTTCCTTCTACAATGGGGGGGGGCATCCTCCCCTAAGCTTGGCCCCATTGTAGGAATGTTTCCGTATTATTACATCATATGTATGGATCTGCTGCTATTTTGCAAGGAAATATAGTGGGCTAATTGGACAGATGTAACACCCACATGGGACTGCAGATATCCAGTCCAATAGTATGTGTTCCTTAATAGTTACTATGCCTCATGGTTGGAATATTCACTACATCACTCAAGGAAGATGTTAAACATTGGGCTCACATGATATTTGGACTAATGTATATCCCAGCAGATCATGTATCATTGTTCCCTCACCCCCAACACAGCAGTGTACCCATACAACTGCTTTAACAGAAAAATCACCTATGGTATATCAGTGGACCAGGCAAACTCAGGGCTGTAACACAGATATTGCTCACACCATTGTATGTCTTACCTCACACAAGTTAACAATGCACATATTTATGCTGCTGATTCTGTGAAGAATGACTCCTCTCTGTCTGGTGACCTGAGTGGCTAGGGAAGGTAACATGGGTGACGGTGTTGATGGCTCTAATCTGGAATTACACACATCTTTTGCATGTGAGGTAGTACTGTGTTAGTGTTTTTACAGACTGTCACACCTCTTAGTGCAAGAAATCTGGACAAAGCCAGTAAGACTTGGGGGACAAAGGCCCAAACATAGGGACAGATTTCAAATATTGTCCCCATAAACCTAGACAGTCACTGGAAGTAAAGGTGTTGTATTATAACACATGTTCTGAAGGATATAACATCTGAAACAGAAATGTTTGTCTGTAAGTAGTATAATGTAGTGATGCCAATATTCAATAATTCACCAGAAGACCACAAATGTATGAGGAATAGACCAGACATATGAGGCAAAACTCTGGACATTCTGTGGAAATCAGGATGGTTGAGAGGTATGTAGACTGTCAGTCTGTTGGTGGTGTAACATTACCAACCACAGTCACAGATTAAGTACAGAACACAGCTGGGGAATGCTGTGGACAGTTTGAGTGAAATGCAGTACTGCAGAAACAGGGGTGGATGTTAACGTCTGTAACATACAAAATCCCAGATGGGAGTACAGGTAGTTGTGGACTGGAGTCACCTTAGTAGTACTGACAGTCCTACTGGGCATGCCCATACACTTAGTTAAAATAAGCGCAATCCTGTTGTCCCTTCATCAAAATGACCAATTATGTATTAATGTCTGCAAATACAGTTGTACATATACATATCCATCTGTCACTAGATCCTTCTCACATGCATAGTATATCTATCGCTATGTAGTGTCAAATAGATATGTACAGGTGTGTGTGTGTGTGTGTGTGTGTGTATATATATATATATATATATATATATATATATATATATATATATATATAAAATGAAATCTACACCCCCCCCATATATGTACAACATTCATACATATCATACACACATGCAGCTACAGTTATATATACATCCCTGTTAAATACAGAAATATACTGATGCAAGAAAACGAAACACTGGTGTCCACAAAACCAAACAGAAGGTAGCAAACCAAAGTAATCCAAAAACGTTCCTGTGTATGTCATCAACCATACTATGTCCTAAAATGATAGTACCAGCAGACATGAGGTGTGTTGTGTGCATCATGTACTGTGATCCGTAGTATGTACCATTACATAGAGTAGTCTGCACACTTACATACAGTCAACTTGCACTACGTGTGTGCCTTGGCATGTCCTGTACACACTGATTGGAAGAGGTGCTAGCCACAATGTAGCCATGTGTTTATGTGAGCCTGTTAGAGCATTTTACAACATGTTATGGAACCATGGGATGTATGAATTGATCACAAAGAGTACTGTAGCCTTCGACTGTCACTGGTCAGAAAAATGTGACTACATTCACTGTTATACAACCTATACCAACAGGTTTGGGATGTACATCCAAGACTGGCACTGGTATATTTGAATGTGGCAGTTAACACAACTATCATTGTGTGCAATAGCACCCTTGCTATGTCACTACACAGGCACATAATACAACTGCAGCAGCCACACAGGTTCCAAGTTAGACCAATGCACAATTTAGAGAACATGTCCTATGGAGTCCATGTCAGGACCGCATGTGTAGTCTGTCTCGAAATGCTTTGGAGAGAATTTGTATGGCTCCATACAGGGAGCTGTCAGTTCCCACTGTGTACCTCCCAGTATCCATGACAGAACTGACACAAGTGTCACCTGTGCTACACACCAAAACAACAGTGTGGTATGCATGGTACATGCTGGTAAGACAGGTATGTAAAACAGGCAGTACACCTTACATGAAACAGGCCTCCTACATGTCACGTACACATCTGCTGAGACACACATCATGTGCAGGTTACACACTGGGATGCAGAACACAACAGTCATAACTGTTGCTGGGCAACTGTTGGTACTGGACACAAGATATATGCAGATGTGTCATCTCCACCAAATTCCTGATGGCAGTTATGAAGGGTAGCTGACCTTCTCACAGATTAGGGATGCATGAGTATGCTGAATGCCAACATTGTCCTTGTTAGCCTGTTATATGCATATGAACCATTGGGGCCATGCAGTTATAGTGCTGCACCTTACTGACGACATATGTCTGATGTGCAGACATGCCATCCTGTACTGCTGTATTTCCACTGTGTATCCATAGGTTACCCCAACAGACATCTGTAACAGAAACATAAACAGGCCCATGACACACCTGTCATTGTGTAAGTATACAGCCAGTTCAACAACATTCAACATAAGGACCACATAGGGTACACAAATGTATGTGGCATACATGTGACAAATGTCAGCATACATTATCTCTCATTAACCACTACAAGTAGCATGGTGAACCAACACTGCATTACACAAGTACATGTTAAGTAATATAGTCACCCTATGCATCAAACCCGTATCTTTATTTCCCTGCATTGATGTCAAGGATGACAGGGATGTGGCACAGGTGTCATCACTTGCACAGGGTGTTGTGTGGGGATGCAGGAAGCTGGCACAAACAGTAGAGAGCATATGTGTGAGACAGGGGGGACCATGAAAAATGGCCCATGGAGAGGTGCCATGTGTGTCTGTAGGTGACCTACATTTAACAGTGGTGTGCCAGTGTGAGCATGCACACAGTCAAACTCAGTGCTAGCCCTACACATGTGTATGTTGGACAGCTTTGGACCATACATGGTAGAGATGACAGTTCACTGTCTCCAGTCTTGGACATGGGAACTGACTCTACCAGGAGTTGCATTGACATCTCCATGCCTAAGGTCAGAAGTGGTGCTAGTACCTGGTAGTGATTGTTGTCTGCTGGGACTGTGTCCCCCAGGGGACCACCCAGGACCATGGGCCCATGGCCTGCCACGTCATGGTGTGGACAGCAAACTCCTCTCTGTAGCACTTGATGCACTACCACTATGGGACTGTGAGTGCGCACTGCCACATGGACTCTCAGCAGATGGTGTTGCTGACCTATGTCCACAAGTCAAACTCCAACTGCATGTTCCAGCACAGACAATATGCAGTCCAAGACAGACACTGTGTCAGCCCACCGTCTGTCCACTATATCAATGAACTGATCCAGAGTGTCCTCAATGCAGTGGAGGCTGTCACGGATGTTAGACTGTGTGGCATCCATAACCCTAAGCATATGCTCGGTGTTCCATTCAGAATGTGCCTGTGCCTCCATGATGGCCTGAAACATGTGCCTGGTGACCCGTGATGTGACACCTGCAGCAGGTGGTGGATGGACACAAGGCCTCCTACAAGCATGCCTGCCAATCTGCCTGTGTGGGACCTCACCAGCTCTCTGGCTATTGCCAGTGCCTACACTCACTGCAGCCATAGTTGTCATACTTTCCTGTTCAATATCTCCACCCTCTGACTGTCCGATATCAGTGACCTCTGGGGATGGGGTATGTGTGGGCATACAGACTGTGGGGTGACAATGGGGCAGAATAGTGATGTCTACCTCTGAGTCAGATTCAGCCCCCACACCCCCACCTGTGTCTCAGTATGGCCACCATCATCATCAGTGTCTAAGCAGGCACTGACATCAGATTGTGTAGGTACAGACTCCAACCCCTCGATCACCTGCAATAGAAATGAAATAAGCAGTACATTAATATCTACACTATTGCATATGAAAAGCTTCCAAGACTCATAACAATGAAGACCCACAACTGGATTAGTGGTCAGACAACTTCCTTCTCCACCTTCCGCCCACAAAGCACTACACCAGAACACATTTCAAATTCAATTCAGGACCTTTATAACCATCACTTGAAGTAAACAAGTCAAACATGATCAGTAATATTTACCATTTACTTACTCAGTATGACACTATAATTGAAAAAACAAAACATAAATCCCAGTACAACTCTCTTCACAATTATATGGAAATACACATTTCACTGCCTAATGTATTTGACTTCAAGCTGTTGCATTTTAAAAGGCATTTCAGATTCCTTGCCTCATTTAAACCAAGAGATTTATCTGCTCTTACCTGTAACTGCCAAAGTGTATCTGTTTGTTTAACTACACTCCTGTGACTACCCCCCACTTGAAACCTTAGGTACCTCTTCCAGACTGGCATTTAAAAACATCCCATGCTGTCTACATAAATAATTATGTGCATGTAGGGCATTATTCTGGCCTTTAACCATAGTTGACTATGATTGCTCCTTAACAAACAAGCATCATACTTACCAGGGGCAGGACCACAGCCTTGGCCAATACCTGCTAGACCTATGAAAAGTTGAGGGTGGGATAGTGTCAGTACCACTGCATGTTGCAGCACAACAAGGTAATATGCCCATATATCTTAATACAACATAAGATCAATTGTGAAACTAGATCTGTGGTATACGTCGCGTTTTGCCAATGTTGTAATGCTTTTTACATAGGCAAGACGGATCGAAAATTCCGAGAGAGGATTTATCAGCATGTTTATGCCATTAGAAACCAAAAAATTGAGAATGCGTTGGCCAAACACATCGTTAACAACCCTGGCCATACCTTCCAATTTATGGGCATTGACCATTTACCCCCTAGTCCTAGGGGTGGACCCCTATCCCTTTTGTTAGAAAAGCGAGAGCTGAGTGGCAGATAAAACTTGATGCCTTTAATGTCCCAGGTCTAAACGAGAATTGTAATATTTCTGTAGTTTTGAAGCTTAAAAGTTATATGAGATAGTTTAGTTAAATAATATTTTTTTAATTATAAACTAATTATAAACTTTTAATATTTTAATATTGTATATTTATGCATATACATATACATTTTTCTGTTACTTCCACATTTTTTAATAGTCAACAGCTCAATTGATTATTATTGCAGAGGGGAGGTATGGATTTACTTCGCGCTGCTTTCATAAATATTGTATATAAATTTTGAATAGGTTGAATCAAATGAATAGCATTGTGAAGTTGTAGGGTTAAACTATTAATTTTTTAACTTTTTATTTACAACTACCAAGCATAAATTTATTTGTACTTATGTGTTCCCAGTTAATACATGGTTCGATGTTTGTTGTGTGACAATTCCTAGGAAGTGATGTCATTTGACACGCTTCCTTATGACGATTTAAACTGTTGATGCCAATGATTTTTATTGTGTTTCTGAGGATGCTTCAGTATTTTTCTGAAGCGAAAACGCTACTTGTTTTGATTAATAAATTGCGTTAAAATAAGTAAAGGAACGTTTTTGGATTACTTTGGTTTGCTACCTTCTGTTTGGTTTTGTGGATATACAGAAATATGTGTGAGGATGTCTGTATTGTCTGAAACTAATAATAGTGAGTAAATCTCACTATCACACAGCCATACTGTTGCTCAAAGGATCCAAGTTAAGGGTGAAATAGCTCAAATTCCACATACCCAGAGACCCCTTTGCCTGCTGGATGCCACCATGTAGACAAACACAGGTGAGCAGCTACTGTAATGTATAATGTTGTCAACGCATGTAAGGACAGAGCAACTTGTCCCTCCCCACAGGTATGCCTATGTAACTGCTAGCAGCCACATATGGCCATACTGGTAACTGTACACACACAGCTAGGGTAATTACAGTTATCGCACTGCTAGGATACTAGATGCAGATAGCAGTATGAAGCAATATCACACTGCAGGCCATAGATGCTGGTCAATGCAGGCCTAGTTTGTGTAATGCACATGTACTGTGCCTGCAATCACACATACAACAGACTTAACATGTGGTGTATGAGATAAATACTTTGATCTATAGTGTATAAGACTAGATAGGTAGGGGTTCTAATCTCATGCCAGCCCACTTGGTGTGTGTTTGTGTGTGTGTGTGTGTGTGTGTGTGTGTGTGTGTGTGTGCGTGCACGTGTACATCTTCCTCCAAATGAACGAACATGCTGTCATGGGCTATCCACCTGCAATGGTTAGGTGCTTTTTGCCCTGTAAGTTGCTGCTGGCTTCCACACTACCTTCTTCTACAAGGCCTGATGATGTCAGCCACTTTAAGACTAACATCTGACAGTGTACTGTCAGATGTAAGCTGTGACACATGTAATAAGTACTGCGATCTATACTGTATAAGACTAGATAGATAGGGGTTCTAATCTCCTTGCGGCCCACTTGGGTGTGTATGTATTCATATGGCATAACCTTGGTAGCCTAGACATATGTAGGGTTTTGCAGTGTTTTATTTGTAATGGGTGATGTGGCCACACAAAAGAATGACCACAACAAGGCCTGTGTATGTCATCAACCATACTATGTCCTAAAATGATAGTACCAGCAGACATGAGGTGTGTTGTGTGCATCATGTACTGTGATCCGTAGTATGTACCATTACATAGAGTAGTCTGCACACTTACATACAGTCAACTTGCACTACGTGTGTGCCTTGGCATGTCCTGTACACACTGATTGGAAGAGGTGCTAGCCACAATGTAGCCATGTGTTTATGTGAGCCTGTTAGAGCATTTTACAACATGTTATGGAACCATGGGATGTATGAATTGATCACAAAGAGTACTGTAGCCTTCGACTGTCACTGGTCAGAAAAATGTGACTACATTCACTGTTATACAACCTATACCAACAGGTTTGGGATGTACATCCAAGACTGGCACTGGTATATTTGAATGTGGCAGTTAACACAACTATCATTGTGTGCAATAGCACCCTTGCTATGTCACTACACAGGCACATAATACAACTGCAGCAGCCACACAGGTTCCAAGTTAGACCAATGCACAATTTAGAGAACATGTCCTATGGAGTCCATGTCAGGACCGTACATGTGTAGTCTGTCTCGGAAATGCTTTGGAGAGAATTTGTATGGCTCCATACAGGGAGCTGTCAGTTCCCACTGTGTACCTCCCGTGTATCCATGACAGAACTGACACAAGTGTCACCTGTGCTACACACCAAAAACAACAGTGTGGTATGCATGGTACATGCTGGTAAGACAGGTATGTAAAACAGGCAGTACACCTTACATGAAACAGGCCTCCTACACATGTCACGTACACATCTGCTGAGACACACATCATGTGCAGGTTACACACTGGGATGCAGAACACAACAGTCATAACTGTTGCTGGGCAACTGTTGGTACTGGACACAAGATATATACAGATGTGTCATCTCCACCAAATTCCTGATGGCAGTTATGAAGGGTAGCTGACCTTCTCACAGATTAGGGATGCATGAGTATGCTGAATGCCAACATTGTCCTTGTTAGCCTGTTATATGCATATGAACCATTGGGGCCATGCAGTTATAGTGCTGCACCTTGCTGACGACATATGTCTGATGTGCAGACATGCCATCCTGTACTGCTGTATTTCCACTGTGTATCCATAGGTTACCCCAACAGACATCTGTAACAGAAACATAAACAGGCCCATGACACACCTGTCATTGTGTAAGTATACAGCCAGTTCAACAACATTCAACATAAGGACCACATAGGGTACACAAATGTATGTGGCATACATGTGACAAATGTCAGCATACATTATCTCTCATTAACCACTACAAGTAGCATGGTGAACCAACACTGCATTACACAAGTACATGTTAAGTAATATAGTCACCCTATGCATCAAACCCGTATCTTTATTTCCCTGCATTGATGTCAAGGATGACAGGGATGTGGCACAGATGTCATCACTTGCACAGGGTGTTGTGTGGGGATGCAGGAAGCTGGCACAAACAGTAGAGAGCATATGTGTGAGACAGGGGGGACCATGAAAAATGGCCCATGGAGAGGTGCCATGTGTGTCTGTAGGTGACCTGCATTTGACAGTGGTGTGCCAGTGTGAGCATGCACACAGTCAAACTCAGTGCTAGCCCTACACATGTGTATGTTGGACAGCTTTGGACCATACATGGTAGAGATGACAGTTCACTGTCTCCAGTCTTGGACATGGGAACTGACTCTACCAGGAGTTGCATTGACATCTCCATGCCTAAGGTCAGAAGTGGTGCTAGTACCTGGTAGTGATTGTTGTCTGCTGGGACTGTGTCCCCCAGGGGACCACCCAGGACCATGGGCCCATGGCCTGCCACGTCATGGTGTGGACAGCAAACTCCTCTCTGTAGCACTTGATGCACTACCACTATGGGACTGTGAGTGTGCACTGCCACATGGACTCTCAGCAGATGGTGTTGCTGACCTATGTCCACAAGTCAAACTCCAACTGCATGTTCCAGCACAGACAATATGCAGTCCAAGACAGACACTGTGTCAGCCCACCGTCTGTCCACTATATCAATGAACTGATCCAGAGTGTCCTCAATGCAGTGGAGGCTGTCACGGATGTTAGACTGTGTGGCATCCATAACCCTAAGCATATGCTCGGTGTTCCATTCAGAATGTGCCTGTGCCTCCATGATGGCCTGAAACATGTGCCTGGTGACCCGTGATGTGACACCTGCAGCAGGTGGTGGATGGACACAAGGCCTCCTACAAGCATGCCTGCCAATCTGCCTGTGTGGGACCTCACCAGCTCTCTGGCTATTGCCAGTGCCTACACTCACTGCAGCCATAGTTGTCATACTTTCCTGTTCAATATCTCCACCCTCTGACTGTCCGATATCAGTGACCTCTGGGGATGGGGTATGTGTGGGCATACAGACTGTGGGCGGTGACAATGGGGGCAGAATAGTGATGTCTACCTCTGAGTCAGATTCAGCCCCCGACACCCCCACCTGTGTCTCAGTATGGCCACCATCATCATCATCATCAGTGTCTAAGCAGGCACTGACATCAGATTGTGTAGGGTACAGACTCCAACCCCCTCGATCACCTGCAATAAGAATGAAATAAGCAGTACATTAATACCTACACTATTGCATATGAAAAGCTTCCAAGACTCATAACAATGAAGACCCACAACTGGATTAGTGGTCAGACAACTTCCTTCTCCACCTTCGTCCACAAAGCACTACACCAGAACACATTTCAAATTCAATTCAGGACCTTTATAACCATCACTTGAAGTAAATCAAGTCAAATATGACTAGTAATATTTACCTTTTACTTACTCAGTATGACCCTATAATTGAAAAACAATACATAAAATCCAATACAACTCTCTTCACAATTATATGGAAATACACATTTCACTGCCTAATGTATTTGCCTTCAACCTGTTGTATTTTAAAAGACATTTTAGATTCCTTGCCTCATTTAAACCAGGAGACTTATCTGCTCTTACCTGTAACTGCCAAAGTGTGTCTGTTTGTCACACTACACTCCTGTGACTACCCCTTCTTGAAACCTTAGGTACCTCTTCCAGACTGACATTTAAAAACATCTTATGCTGTTTACACACATAATTACGCAAACATAGGGCATTATTCTAGCCCTTAACCATAGTTGACTATGATTGCTCCTTAACAAAACAAGCATCATACTTACCAGGGGCAGGACCACAGCCTTGGCCAATACCTGCTAGACCTATGAAAAGTTGAGGGTGGGATAGTGTCAGTACCACTGCATGTTGCAGCACAACAAGGTAATATGCCCATATATCTCATATTTACTCTAGCTAGTATGTTACTTGTATTGGTCCCAATCTGCATATAAGTGTATAGCTGAGTTTGCACCACCCAAAGAACAAAGACCTGAACCCCACATAAAAGTATCTACAGCTTGACACACCGACTGCTACAGTAGTACAATGCTGAGCACAGTAAGCTTACCTGCATGCTCCTCAGCTGTGGAAACTGTGGCACCCACCTCCACAGTGTACGATGTGATACATGCCTGAGAGCTGTCACTTGTGCCTATGTATGCCATTAATTCCTCAGTGGCCAAGAGTTGTTGTTTTGCTGCAGGCCAAGCCCTCCACCAGTGACAGTATGATACCTGGCTATATCCACTGCCTGTCGATGTGCATCATTAATCATAATGGTTGCCCAGTGTCGGACCTGCTCATATGTCCTGCCCTGCTGGCTTGTGGCATTAACTTCACGGACAAGGTCTGACCACAATATGGTCTGCTGTTCCCTATTATGTCTCCCCTGGATAGCAGGATGTCATGATGCTGTCTTAGTCCTTGCAAGATTATCTCATTCTCTGCATCCAAGAAGGATGGGTGTCATCTGTGGTACATAATTCCTGAAAGACAACACAAGTGGAACACATTACAGAATCAGATACATGGACGTCCACTATGTACAGATACAGCAAGGTCAAAATGACCGGCACTATCCACTGCTTGCTCACACATGTCATACCCCACAGTGTGACAACATACAACGTGTGTAGATCCAACTGAGATAGTATCAATAGTGAGGTATCTCCTTGTGTGCCATAAAAAATACTGCTGTATGATCATGCACCCAACACTCCAGTCTACGGTGGTGTGTCCACTAAGGCCAACCACCCAATAATATATCATAAGACCAGTGCCAGACAAATAGCTGTGTGCTATTACAAACATTATGAAGGGACAGTCCAACAACAGCAGTGTGTCACAATGACAAAAGACAATGCAACCTTGGAGTATTGTACGTGTGCTGTATGTGTAAGTCAGCAGGATATCACTGACATGTCATTACCATAGATCTATGACCAGCTTACTATTGTAATCACTATGCCTCATACATCTATACTCCAATATGAATCCTGTTATGCACAAAAAACAACTACATACCTGCTAGAGTGCAGTACTCCTCTGTTGAACTGTGTGTCTAGTAAAGTTTCACAAATGTGTGCTCTGTGTAAGTAAGGTCTCATACAGAATGGTTCCCCATAGCCATCTGCCTACCTTTTTAACATGTTCCTCATCAGCAGGTGATTATTTCTAAACCTGTGGTTCTGAAATGCAACTTGCAGCCAAAGCAGTTGAATTGCGCTATCATTAGTCAATGATATGCAACCACTGTGCAATATATAAGTCTTTCATGTAGACCTGGGCTCCTTTCTTAGCTGTTGAGATGAACACTACTGGGGTGAGGAGACTACATCATCACAGAGGGTAGGTCTGTAGCAGAAACCATTACATAGAGCTGTGTGTGTTACAGGCTGTAGCTGCTGCTGCAGTTAATAGACGTAGGCAGAGAGTTTGAACACTTTGCAGGACAACAAGCTGTAGGTGCATCTGTGTCAGCTGTGTCAGCCTTGTTGTAGAGGCAGTGCCAGGCTGAGGGTATCCCCTGCACTCCAATTAAAGCATGTATTTAAGGTATGCATGTTAGGCAACTGTGTCAATAACAGAGTACTAGGTGACATATAGTACTGCTATTTGGATATGTGAAGTGTGTCCCTACTTGCAGGCGTGTGACTTCAATCACTGAAAATCAGTTATTTAATTTGCAATGCTTTGTGTGGATAAAGAGTGAATTAGTGATCCATTAATTGCTGTCTTCATAATAATGTAATTGAAACGCAGCACAACACTGGATTTTAACCCAGCATTGTGTATGGCAAAGTGTACTGTATGCAAGTCATTTAACAGACTGAGCTACTGAGTCACTGCTACAACAGGTGTACTTGCAATATATATGTGCACACATACAGGCTGTGGCAAACATTTTCTATATCAATCAGTATGTGCATGGCTTTATATGGATGTATTTCTGAACCAGAGTCCAGAAGAACATGTATTTTGCCATGGATGCCTTAGCAGGTGACTTTCTACATGTTGCTGATAAAAGGGCACATTTACCTCCTATCACAGGCCTCATTTACATCCATTATCAGGTGTTTGGCTGTCTAAGGGTGTACTATTGCACTAGAATCCAAAGTACACTCCCATTTTTTCCATTACTGTTTATTCCAGTTTGTGTGGTGAAGAGCAGAGCACAGCTCCACTGAAACATGCCTAATAACTGTAACTGGCAATTACTATGTTTTGTTTAAACCAACTGTTTTAATTAAGAGTTGTGTGGCATGGTGGGTTAATGCAGTGTGCTGCAGGTGTGATGGGCTTAGGTTTTAAACTTGGCAGAGATGTTTATTTTGCACATATACTCATTATAACTCTATTTTGCTGAGCTAAGCAAGGCTGCGAGCCACAGTGCGCCACCCAGCTCCATGCTAATAAAATATAAAGAAAAGAAAAAAAGGGAGATAGGAAAGTGGTAAAATGAGGGCAAGCAGGGGGAAAACATATTGAAAGGCAGGGAGGGATGTGCAGGAAGGGTGTAGGAAAGAACCATGGCTATCCATTTCTTGTAGAGCAACAATTATGCACTTTGACAGATTTGTACATGAATTTTGATTCTCAAACCCCAGAGAGAGAAAGGGGTGAGGACAACATAAGTGCATTGTCAAGCCAATTAGACTGAATTACGTGTCTCTAGTGGTCACGTGTGTGAAATGGAGAGGTATGTATGGGACAATTTTTTTTTGGGGGGGGCAGGTGACTTTTTTTTAAGGTGAGAGTAGAATGTTGGGGAAGGGGCATAAGTATGTGTGGGGAGGTAAGTTGGGTAGATGAGGATGCATTTGCAAACAGACAAGACAGCAGACAAGGGCAGTGTGTGACACATGAGGGGGTGAACACCTTTGACAAGGAGGATGTTGTGGAATCCAAGTCCCATGCATCTCCAGATGGCAGCAGAGTGACTCATGTCTCCACCATAGGACCGTCTGCACTGCTCCATCACTGCCCCTGGGTGGCTGTGCTGGAGGCTGGACACCAGGGTGACACTGCTTCACCAGGTCGACCAGCATGCCCTCAATCTGGCGCAGGCATTGGTTATAATCATAGTGGACTATCCTGCACACTGGAACTGGTAGCTCATCATAGGTGACTACTCTCCCTCTGCCCCCCCTCCCAGAGTAGGACTGGGCCTCATCCCCTCTAGCAGTACTACCCAATACAGCAGTGTTATACTTGACTGCAGCAACATTACCTTATAGACTCACTGCATACATTTCTACTGCAATGGTTATGACAAGACAATTCTGATTTACACCATTTTTCTTGCTGTTATTGGTATTGGTTCCTGTTTTTATTGAACTATAGTTGTTATTATTCATTTATTGAACTACAACTCTAATTCCACATTTATTGCACTACAGACTTTATTGTATATACTTTATTGCAGTTAATGCTTTACTATTTCTTATTTATAGCACTACATTTGTCATAATACATCCATACTCACCATGTTCACAGTGCAACCTGGCCAGGTGCCCAGCATGAGACTGGACATTGCGTGCCTTCTTAGCTGCAGCTGTTGGGAAAGAAGCACACCATTATAAATGCCAGTTTTGCAGACATTCAGAGTACATATTGGTAAAATAGAGGAAAAATCATTTAGCATTCCCTGCCCTTGCTTCTTGGACCCAGGTGTCCAAGGTTCCTCTTTTTCACCTTTTCAGGTCATCATAGTGGTGATGATACTGCTCACCTGTGTAGGGCAATGCCAGTAATACTGCTGAGATCTCTGGTCAGCCGGTCCCAGGCCTTCACCTTACATTCTGAGCCCTGAAAATCACCCTGCAGCAGCCCATCATCATGGTTTTTGACAAGGAGCCCAACCGTGACCCTGGACTGCTGAATGCCCTACTGCTGCACCCAAAAGCACACAGCTTTTCCAATGCCACCAGCCATATGGACAGATGATTAAACTCCACTGGCTTCTGCAGAATTCCCGGTTAGTGCACTTTAAGTAGGCTGTTTACCTACCCTTACATGCTATTGAGCAACATTCAAAAAAGTGCAGCACTGTTTAGCAGTGCGCAAACCAGCTAATCAGAGTTGAGAGGTGCACAAATATGCACAGTCCTGGTTTTAGTGAAGCTGGGCAGTGAGCAAACATTGGCAGCCATTACCATGTTTATGTGGTGCTTAGCAGGTTTGAGCACAGTTGCGCAGGGCACAACAAAGCCATATTTTAAAAATGTATCCATAATGTGTGCAACAAAAATACAGACAAGTTCTGACTTCCATGTATTTGAACCCTGGATCTACTACACATACAGCCACAACTCTAACCATTTAGCTATGTGGATAGTAAGAAATCTGGTATATCTTCTCATATACTACTGAACTACCTGTTAGCAGTGCTGAGACCCATGCCATGCCACACAAACATGCTTAAACACACCAATAAATAAATAATCAATTACATCCAGTTTCTATTTTTAGATGCCTGGCAGGTGTCGGCTATGTATGTATAAGCTCCGCTCAGCTTAGCTAAACTCCATGCCATGCCACACAAATGCCAAATAAAAAAAACATAAAATACCATTTTGCTTATTGATTACATCCAGTTTCAACTTTTAGATGTCTGGCAGGTATCAGCTATCTACATGTGAGCACAGCTTGGCATTGCTGCGCTTTGCACCACGATATTCAAACATGCATTTTTAAGAAAAAAAAAGTATAACAAAAAGACAGCACTAATTCAATATCTGTGTTCCTTGGCTCTCCCTTGGTGGTACGTCATCATTAATATGCACGACACACCTCCGAGGGGGAACTGTGGCCATCTACATGGATACATTCTCTACATGGCACCTACACAGAGTTTATTAATTCCTGGGGCATGAGTTTCCTTCTTTATCTGGAAAACATTCACTTTCTTGTTCCACTTGAAATGAGGTTTGTTCTAGTCTCTCGCATCTACATGTTGTGCATTCATCTAGGCTTGAGTGTAATCATCTGATTTTAGATTCTTCTTGGCAATCCTGGTGGAACTTCTGGATATCAGAATGGTTGGGTTGTTAGAAAGCTCTAAAAACGTGTCATCTTATGCTAAATGAACTCCATTGTGATTCTTATTGAAAACCCAAAGTGTGCAGACTCCTTCATACCACCAGAGCCCCATTACATCACACACACACACACACACACACACACACACACACACACACACACACACACACACACACATTAGATATCCAGTTCTGAAGTTCTCATGCTAGTCATCAATAAAGGAAGTGCCTGAGCTAAAATTTGTTTCATTTTAATTATAGCATATTTTATAAAAGCTCAGTAATAATCCTAAATATCAAATCCAGTAACTATTTGTATACTGTTTTATATATACCTAGCCTACTTTACAATACTCTTCAGCTGTTTAAATGCCAAAGGAAGAAGAAAGGTTTCCAAAGGCCTACGCCAATCTCTGACTCAGACAAACAGTATAATACTTTGGGCACCACAGCTTGTTATTCTGCAAATCTGACTAAATTGTGATTATTTCTAGGTACTCTAATAGAGACCGCAAGTAGCCTATTAAGAATACAGAGTGCAGTGAGCTCTCATTTTTGATGAATTTCTTCTTAGTCCACCTAAGCAGCAAATGGACTTTTTTCAGAGTATTATGCAACATGAGCTGAATAGCCCTGACACTGCTTGTATGAGAGATGTTACTATTTTTCATTGGCCAAGAAGAGTAATATTTCTTACTTCAAAAACTTGTTGTTGAACTTCTTGTTTATTTCTGCCCTGTTAGATTCCATGCCACAAAAAAGCTTTTGCTGCTGCCTATCATTTTCAGCCCCTGGGCACCAGTAGTAAATTTGGTTGATGGTCAGACTTGAATAGCCAGCCAGGAAGGGATGAATCCAAGTCTTTACATTTTTCTTAAATGCACCCAGAATGAACAATTTTATCAGCAGTGATTTGCCAAAACATGAATATATATATCCCTCAGCTTCTAGTGGGAGCCAAAGATATCACCCTGAAAACTGTCTTTATTGGAGTATGGTACTGCCCTTTCCACCTGCACAGCCAGTCACGGGCCTTTCTGGGACAGTGCACAAGTAAGATGACACAAGCAGAGGTGGAGGCACACAGGATCATCTTGGATGTCTAAGGCATAATTGTTGCTATTTCATTTTAGTATTTCCCTTAAAGGGAAATAATAAAAAATAGATATGTGATTAAAATATATACTTTTTTAATTCTATATCATGAATTGCACCCTGGACAAGACAACACCCGGGGAGATTGCTCTATTTGCCAGAGATGAGCTATGCTATTGATGATGACCAATGTTCCAGAAATAAGTGTTCAGCATACTCTTATATAAACAAATAAAAAAATCTTTCCTCATTAATAGGGTTAATTCTGCTTTTCTGCCTCAGCAATATTAATGTATTAACACCCAGTAGCTGGGGAATATGACAACTCCAACAGCCTACTCACATTATCTGATTCTTGATCATTTCCTGAAAATTCAGGTTAAAAAACATAAACCAAACAAATGCAAACATCTTCTGAATAGTAAATAGTCTTAAAAGGGTGTAAACAATAAGCTCAGCAAAACATCTTCTTTACAATGATAGAAGTCAATGGATTCAAAGTTTTTACACTGATTATGTAATATATTCTAATGCAAAACAATATAGAATGATAGTTTTCTCTAAATTTTCACAGACAACTTTTCATATCTGTAGTTACTTATATATATATATATATATATATATATATATATATATATGGTTTACTATCAAAATTTCAAACCGAACTCCATCAACTGCACTTTGTTCGAACATGGAAATTCAAAAACGGCAATGTCATACATCAAAAGCCTAACTAGGAACAGGTTTTAACATGGGTCGAGATAGGGGCTTGATGTTTGACATTGCCTTTTTCGAATTTCCGTGTTCGAACAAAGTGCAGTCGAAGATGTTTGATTCGAAATTTTGATAGTAAACCATATATATATGTGTAAATATATATATATATATATATATATATATATATATATATATATACACACACACACACACACACACACACACACACACACACACACACACACACACACACAGACACACACACACACACACACACACACACACACACACACACACACACACACACACACACACATATGGTTTACTATCAACATTTTGAGGTGACTTACCTCGACTATTTACATCCCTGACCCAGAACAATGAAAAAGCATCACATTGGTTGCTTAGAATGTCAGTTCTTTCGGAGGAAAGAATCAACATTCGACCGCTCACCTTCCAGAAAAAAGCATCTGCTATTAGGAGGAAAATTTCCTACCATTCTGCAGGGGGGCAAGCCACAATGCAAACCCCCACACCCCCTGCTACTTATATATTCTAACTCCAAGATCACACTACAGTGAGGAAAAGGGTAATTTTCCCAGTCCCCACTGTAGTGCAATGCACTTCAAAACACAGATGCTCCAAACTGTGAACACAGTCTCTGTATCGACGTTTCAAAGTCAACAGGAATTGTGTTTGCAGTTTTGCCTCTCTGCTGGTCCCTGTTCATCCTTCTCACTGTCGAGCTAAGCCACCTTGACATTTTGATTGTAAACCTATGCAAATATATATATCTATCTATATATATATATATATATATATATATATATATATATATATATATACCCATTTATTTGTTTGTATAGTTATAAAGTATATGTGTGTCTGTGTGCGCATGTAAGTATGTATACATCTGTAGCTATATATATATATATATATATATATATATATATATATATATATATATATACACACACATTTTTCTAGAAATGACAATAATTAATACAGACACCACACCAAGCATTAAATTAATGATCCACATTCTTTAACTTCTATACTTTTGGGTCATAATTCCTGAGCCTTCAATTTGATGTCTTCAATCACCATTTCACGTATATTATGGTAATTATCTCCTGCACTGAATAAGCTGTGGGGACTTTGGGAATATACTATATCCCTTTTTCTAACTACATGTTATAAAATATACAAATATTCAGAATTCAGTGAACTGAGCTATCTGTAGGTCTTTTTATAACTCATGAAATGAGAATATAACAAGGTAATTAAGTAAGAAATGGAACATCTATTAGATTGTTTTATCCTTATCATGCACAGGGAAATGCAGTGAAGTCTGTCCTTTATGTTATGTCATACATTATATATTAATTCTATAGTATGACATCAGCAAACAAAAATAAGCAAAGTAAAAAGGAGGCACTCAAATGGCATATTCTATTGTTGTTTTTATGCAGACAAAAGGGCTAAACGTATTTTGAATATAAAATTGTAAAAACATTTCATGAGTATTCTTCTGTTTTGGACATACAAGTAATCTGTTAAATCTTCAGATTATTGCATAATTTTCTCCTTTGTACAATTAGCCACATATTCCTCAGGCTGAATGGGGATGTCACAAAAAAATTTACTGTATGTGACATGATTTAGCTTATTGCAAAGGGGAAGACTTTTCAAAACACCAAACCTAGATGATGTAGCAGCAGAACTGTATAAACTGCAGCATTTATAAATTTATTCTTCTAGAAGAGAAACATAGCCCTACTACTCAAAAGACAACTTGCCTGTCTGTTGTGTGAAGACAGTATGCATGGCTTGTGGATGACTAAGTTTGCAGATGGCTGCAAATTGGGTGTCATAAGTAACAGCTCTACATACTCTTATATTCTACAAAAAGGATTGGGTAGTGGCCCAGCCATGGCCTTAGATTTTAATGCAAAAAATGTAGTTTTGCAACATCTGGGAAACAAGTTTATCATATGGCCTGCTGGTATTATTCTATTAATGTCTCCTATGAGAAAACTTTAGATTCAGGCCTGGATTCATGACACCTGCTAGCTGCGCTAAGCTTGTATGTCACCAGGCAACCTTTGTCAAGCTGTTTGGAATTCAGGAAACAGCAGTACACATCACAGCTGGCAGCAAAATATCACCTATAACCTATAGCCATCTTTTCTTGATCCTTTAATACCTGAGTCCCTTATTTTCTTTGCCAATGGCTCTAAATATAAAGCAAATAACAAAGGAGAAAGAGGATACCCCTGCTTGGTTCCTCTCTTCAGATACAACTTATCAGAAATCAAACCTTTCACTTTAATTTTTGCCACTAATCCATCATATATCCTCCTAATTACTATCGTATCAGGGAATGCAAATACTTCCAATGCCCTACTCAGAAAATCCCACCTTACTGTGTCAAATGCTTTTGCTGTATCAAGACCCACCAACAAAAGTAGTACATTTTGCTTCCCTCTGAATAATCACTGTTCTATTAATGTTGCTAAATGCTTTCCTCCCATCAAGAAAACCACATTTATCCATATCTATCAATTTTGACAACAGCTTTGCCATTCTTTTAGCTAGTATAGACATGAACATGTTGTAATCACAGTTTAAAATTGAAATAGGTCTATATGAAGTTGGGTCTGATAGGTCTTTACTGTCATTAGGTATTGCAGCCTCCACAGCTTTATTTTAAGATGCTGGTGCTCCCCCTTTTAAAATAATGTAAAATGAAAACCTTCCAGATCTTTATCACTTTCTTCCTTCATAACTTTCAAACTTCCACAGGAATACCATCTGTTCCTGGAGACGTTTTTGCAGAATAATTATACATCACCATTTTTATCGAAGACAAAATCAAACAAAAAAATGAAAACAAAATCACCACTAATTCCAAGGACAACCACAAAGCATTCTATAGCTATGTCAAGAATCTCGATGGCAACACCCAGATCTGCTCTGAGTTACAGCACAAAGGCACGAAAATTACAGAACCAACTGATATTGCTAACATCCTGGCAGATAGGTTCAGTGCTAACTTTACCCCCCCTCACCCCTAAAGGGCCCATATCTATACAGGAAGAATGCAGAGTCACTGTAATCATAACTATGCAGGTAAAAGCTGCACTCTCTAAAGCCAAAAACACAGCATCCATGGGACAGGACAACATCCCAGGCTGCGTTTTACATGAACTTCAGAACTAACTGGCTCCCCACTTAAGCACCATGTTCAATAATAGCCTTGCATCAGGCTTTGTGCCCACTGAATGGTGCACAGCAACAGTTATCCCACTCCACAAAGGGGAGCCACCACTGATCCCGGGAACTATCGACCTATTAGCCTGATGAGCCTGGTCTGCAAGGCCATGGAACGTATCATCATGGAACTCATAAACAAAGACATTGGTAACCTCCAAACTCTGGATCCCACCCAGTTCGGGTTTGTGAAAGGCAGATCATGCCTCCTGAACCTGATTGACTTCTTTGAGGCAGTCACCAAAGCCTTAGATGAGGGTAAGGTGGTTCACACAGACTATCTTGACCTCGCCAAGGCTTTCAACACCATCCCCCACTCTGGAATTATAGCTAAACTCACTAAACTAGGTATAAATCCCTATGTCACAAGATGGGTTGCCAACTGGCTCACTGACAGAACCCACACTATAAAAGTTGCAGACTCCAAATCTGACCTCAAAGCAGTGGCAAGTGGAGTACCACAGTGTTCCATCCTGGGACCTCTCCTGTTTGGTATCTACTTCTCTGAAGTACAGGCTAACACAGAAGTCCTTTGGCTAATGAAGTTCACAGATGACTGCAAACTAGGAGCCATAGTGAAGTCCCCAAATTATGTTGCCGTCCTACAGAAGGGCCTCACTGAGACAGATGCCTGGTGTCAGAGCCATGGCCTCAAGCTCAATGCCAAAAAGTGCAGTGTCATCCCCTTTGACAAAAACTCTGTACCCATGAACTATCACATAGGCAGCAATCTACTTAACACCAAATGCATGATAAGAGACCTTGGGACCCAGGTGGACAGTAGTCTCTCCTTTGATAGTCACATCACCACAGTAGTCAGGAAGTCCTTCTATGTGGCACACCTCATCATAAAAGGGTTCTCATCCAGGAAAAAAGAGGTAATTGTTCCCCTCTACTCGACGCTCATTAGATCCATTATAGAGTACAACATCCCTTTTGGAATGTACCTCACAAGATATCTGCAGCAGCTGGAAAGGCCACAGAAGTACCTCACAAAGAAGATTACTGGCCTCAAACAAATGCCCTACACTGACCCCCTCAAAAAACTCCAGCTTTACTCCATAGAATATCGCCTAATACGAGGTGATCTCTGCCTAACATATAAAGCTATGTCAAACCCAAAGCTGTTGGACATGCTACACCTAAAGAAATCCCAATCCCTCTGATCTACATGCTCTAAGGACCTAAACCTTGTCACCACAATAAACAGGACATGCTGGAAGGATAAATTCCTGTCCCAGAGACTTCCCATACTCTGGAACATGCTACCCATCTATGTCAAGCAAAGTTCTTCATTAGCACTCTTCAAGAAAAATCTTGATGAGTGGATGGGAAATAGGAGATACACCACGGGGATCACTTCTGTGTCTCTGCAAGACAGTGGCACAAGAAAATAACTTTCTTGGGTGGTGTAAGCCAGGGAACCTTGTTGGCTAGGCTTATGTAGGCCCTTGGGCCGATAGCCTAGTACCTACCTATGAACCTATGGACCTATGAAGCTCCTCCCATCTTAACTGTTAATTATTGAGCCCCATCTGCCTCTAACTTTGGCATACTTAAGTCTTCCATAAATATTTCCATTTGTGTTCTTTCTTGATTTCTACATTTTGGTGCTTTACATATATTTTCATAAATTTTCCAAAATATCACTAATGCCTGTGCACGATCTTTGTTTATTTTTCTTGATATTGGCTCCTAAAGTTTGATTACAACCCTTTGTACCTTCTGTTGCCTAAGCCATCATGCTAAAGCTTTTTCTGCTCTGGAGCCATTATCAAAAACAGTTAGTTAACAGCAACCTTTCTAAACTCATGCATTTTATCCAAATAGTCCTTTATTTTCTCTTTAGCATTCTGCCGTTGATCTTGTTGTTCTGTGAGATTCCCTGAATTCTCAGCTAGTTTAACCTTTATCGACCTCTCTAAATAATTCCTATTGCTTTTTAACCTTATTTTTTCTTTTATTTCTGCCCTGTTTTTAAACTCCATTTTTATTCTATACCACTCACTTGCTATACATTTTCAAGAAATTCCCTTCTTCCCTAATAACCCTCAAATAATTTCCACTATCTATTCCTTAAATTCCTCTCTTTTTAACAGGTGGGTGGGAAAGTCACAGTGTCTCATTTATACTGCATCACACTGTATTTTTGTATTAGCTTTTATTGGCACATGATCTAAAATAGTTATTGGATGTGTGTCTAAGTTTTCAATTATATGCATATGTTCTGTGAAATATCATTTCTATCTAGTTTAGCCCAAACATTTGTTTACACCTTGGGGAATAATATGTAAGTTATTTTTTTACACCTTGGAAAATAATACGTAAATTCTATCAGAGTTCCTACTTATCTTCTATATCAAATATTTTCATACAGTTTTTCAGAAATCTACCCTATTTTGTTAAATTTTCCCCATTAGATCCTCAAGGTAGAGAACTCACAAGACTAATTGCTTGCACCAGGCATCTCATCACCATGGAAACATAAGAACTGTCTTAAGCTGCAGATTTATTAAATCCTACATTTGCTAATGGAAAAAAAAACAAGCTAATATCATTGTATATGCAAGAAATTTAGTACTTATCATGGCATTCATCATTCTTATTTTTCAATCTCCTTGCTGCTTGCTTACATAAAACACTTGTTTTTGATGAAGCCAAGGGCATTAGTTCAGGCATTCTCCTATACAAAAATAAGAGAAAACATCTTAACTCTACATATAATATCATCAGTGCACTTTTATACCCCAAATTTGCTTTTGTCCAGCATTTCTTCTCTTTTTACATTGGAGTGCCTCTATTTCTTAAAACTAAAAAGGTACTTGGTTGTATTAATATCTTCATCACCTACAAAAATCACTGAAAAGACTCACCCTCACACCAATGTTTAAAATACCCCTGGCATCAAACCACACAAATCTACTTTACTATATAGCATGCAGTTTATATCATGAAATGTTTAATACAAATACTGTTAAGAACAAAACTTATTTTTACTTAGAGTTTTTTTTTTCCTTTTATTGTTTTTCTAAACATTAATCCCACAAAGTAGGGTATATGCTTTACAGTCCACCCACAGCTTTAACAAAGTCAACAAAAGTCCATTATCTCTCAGCCACTTTTTCTGGTCATCTCAATCTCCCAATACCAGACTCTGTTTTAAGGTACTCCCGATTCTTCTAGTCAACTCCTGCCATTTTTATTTCACTGCCAAAGTCTTTCTATGAGCTTTATTGTCAGAATAATGAGAAGCAAAGTTCTCTTCTGTTTGATGGCTCAATTTTTGTTGGATAAACTTTATATTTCCTCTGTAGCCTGTTCTGCATTAAAAATGTCTCTGACCTTTCAGGAAAAAAATATTATGAAGACAGCTGCATATATCTTGAATCTCACAGCTACCTCTCAACATTCTCTGATTGCTGGGATTAATTTGCTTCTCTTCTGCCTGGTGTACAGTGAATAATCATTTTCCACAAACACTCTGCTCTCTGTAATTTTCAATACTTTGCTCTTTTGCTACATGTTTGTCAGGATCAACTCTTTCTGCTGGTATGATTGCATTTTCACTAATACAGGTCTTGTCTTCTTTCTCATGACCATGTGTGGACCATACAGTCAATTTGCCCTTTCAATTAACAAATCCTGCAGTGCAAAACCAGTCCAGTTGCTTATTTGTTTTCATAAAATTAACACAGTCTGTTTTGCTTCCAGTTTCTCTGGTACAGAAGAAAATATCAGGTTTTCTGTCTATGTTCTGTCCCCCACCTCTACTATTTTTTAAAACAATTCTTCTTGAGAAGTCTCACACAGCATTTACTTCATTTCAATTTGTTTTTTTTTTTCATTATTATCAGCTCTTCTGAACAGCTAGTTACAGCTTCTTCTATTTTTCCTAGTCTTTTGTTATTTGAATATATATACTCCTTTAGTGTTTCAGTTATTTTAATCAGCTCTGAGTACATCTGATTTATTTTTCCACTAAATTATTGGGAGACCTCTCTTGTAATAAAGTTGGAGCTTAAACTACTTTTTTTGCTGAAAAGCAGAAGGATTATTCCCAGTGATTTTTATTCACCTTTTCTAGATTATTTTCTTTCAACTTCTCTATTTTTTTTCTTTGTTGGTATCCAGGCAGTGTACTGCCTACCCAGGCTGGCAGAATTGCTAGCTCTTTATTCTCAGTTTATTTTTTCATAGTGAGAGAGCTGAAATTAAACTGTTGATCAATGTGCAGCCATCTTGGAAGTCTCAGGTGCCTAGTTGATGGTTATTGCAAGGCCCCTCTGGTGACCACCAGCAATAGGTTAGCTGGCAATGGTGGGATTCAAACCTCATCTGTCTGAAAACTGAGCCCTGATATCATTATACAGTGACAAAATGAAATCTGACAACTTTATATTTCAAATGTCCATACTTATAAAATAATCTCCCTCTGTCATTTTACATATGACTGCAATCTCAAAGGAAGTACCCAGATCTGTTCAGAACTGGTGGTCAAGGACACCACATATGCAAATGCCATTGACAGAGCAAACTTGCTGGCTGACAGATTCAGTGAACATTTTACCTCTTTGTCCACCTCTATCAGTAAATCAGGACATTTCCAGTACCTGCCCCCTTCCCATTATATCTAGGGATCAGGTCATCACTGTTCTCTCAAAGGCAAAAAATACAGCCTTCATGGGACTTGATAACATCCCAGGCTGCATCCAACATGAGCTGCTGCAGGAACTAGCCGCACCATTAGGTGCCCTATTCAACCATAACCTGAGTACCGGCTTTGTCCCAGCTTAGTGGAGGACAGCCACTGTCATCCCTTTACACAAAGGTTGAGAGTCCACTGATCCAGGAAATTATAGATCCATCAGCCTACCTAGCCTGATCTGCAAGTTCATGGAATGGATTATCATGGATCTCATTAATGAGGGGATTGACAACCTCCAACACTCGATCCCACACAGTTTTGCTTTATTGAGGGCAGGTAATGTCTGTTAAATTTGGTCAACTTTTTTGAGACAGTCACCAAAGTCATGGACGAGGGGAAGATGGTGCACACCACCTACCTTGACCTGGCCAAAGCCTTTGACACTATTCCCCAATCTGGCATAATAGATAAACTCTCTCAACTAGGCATTGGTCCGTATGTTACCAGATGGGTAGCTAACTGGCTCACTGATAGAACCCACCTAGTCAAAATAGGAGAAGCCATTTCAAGGAGTAGATCCGTATTGAATGGAGGTCCCCAGGGTTCGGCCTTGGGGTCTCTGTTATTTGGGATATACTTTTCTGAGGTGCAGGCCAAAACCAGTGGACTATGGCTGACCAAGTTTGCAGATGACTGCAAGCTGGGTGCTGTCATCAATTCCCCTAGTGACATGGGCATCCTCCAAGAGGGTCTTACCCAAACAAATGACTGGTGCCAGAAACATGTCCTGAAGCTGAATACCAAAAAAATTGATCATCATCCCCTTTGGGGAGAGTGACTTCCCCACAAATTATTACATTAATAACAATGTCCTAAGCATGCAATCAATTGTGAGAGATTTGGGCATGCAGATGGATATCTACTTGACATTTGATGACCATGTTGCTTTCATTGTACAGAAAACTTTTTACATGGCTCACTTCATAAGTGAGGGTATCGCATCCAGGGACAAGGAGGTCATAACATCCCTGTATTCTTCCCTTATAAGGCCCATTACTGAGTACAATGTCCCATTCTGCATGTACCTCGCAAAACACATGCAGCAGCTGGAGAGACCACAGAGGTTCCTCACCAGGAAAATCCAGGGCCTCACAAATCTACCATACACAGATAGGCTAAAAGCCCTATCCCTCTACTCAGTTTCATACAGACTCCTCAGAGGTGACCTCTGTCTGGCATACAAGGTGATCCTGGACCCCACCTTGATGAGACTGCTGCATATCCGTAAGTCAAGCTCCACTTGAGTAACCCATGTGTGGCCTCAGCCTAGTCTGTGACATCAATAGGACTTGTTGGTGGGACAGATTTGCATCCCAGAGGTTCCCCATCTGTGGAATAAACTCCATCTCCACATCAGAGTACTTCTTTACCCTTTGTAAGAGCAACCTGGATAACTGGATGGGAAATAGAAAATACATACCTTGGATTCCACCCGTGTCCCTGTTGGACAGGGACATTGGGTGCTGATTTCTCTAAACATGGGCTTAACTCTTGGCTAGGCTTATAAGGGCCTCAGGACCAATAGCCTAGTAACTTGCTATGATTCTATGATCCTTTGAAGAAGTCTACCCATACCTTCAAGAGTAAACTGGATAATTACATGAATACCAATAAGTTACAAGATGAGATCTGGGGCACCGAGTTCCTGAATGGCCAAGAGGCCATGAGATTGATCAATAACTCTATATGTGTATGGCCATTTTAAAATTGTTGGCCAAATGCAAAGGAAAGAGCTATCTTTAAGGTTTGATTACATATATGAAAGTCCAGATTAACAACTATTCCAGTAAGTGTCTTTATTTAGTTAGAGTACAATTAAATACACAACAAACTACTTCAGTAAGGTAACACTGATTTTCAAAGTGAAAAAAAAAAAAAAAAACAAGGATAGATGGAAATGTAAGCATGCTTTCAACCTGAAATATAGTTGGAGGAATGATACTTATGAATCCCTGTTCCATTGTGACTGGTGGGTTATTTGAAGGTTGAATTTTAGGAAATCATAATTATTATTGTACTCCTAACAAATGAGATTACATTAAGGTAATATCCTTCAAAAAGGCAGCAATTTTAGTGTTCTACTCTAAAAACTGAACTCAACACAATCATTTAATATTTTCATGCAATTTATATGTTGGAATGATGTAATTTCACTGCTTTCTTTAATACGTTACTGTATGCCATGTTAGTAGAGCATCACATTTTTGTACACTCCCACTGAGTTACCCTGCAGAGTATAAATCTACTGCCCTCTTAAATCTTCAGTGTGTCCCATTATTTATAGCCCTGTTACTTCAGGAAGTTACTATTACAGGCTTTTACCTGCGATTTTTCAGTTTTGATATGTTGGAATACATACTGAATTACATATTAGTCAATGTATATATTGTATTAAGGAGTTGCATAAACTGCAGTGTGATATGATCTGAAGCATTTAAATGAAGTTATTACAAAAATGTGCAATACAATATTGTTGAGCATTTCGCAGAAAAGGCAATTATACAATCCGATAATTGATGTCTTTCGTTTGAAATAGAGTCTTCCTTTATGACAGCTGGAAATTTTGCATTGTATTAATGATCATTTTTAAAATAAAGAGTAAAATATCTCAAAGCACATGCAGCATATACTGTTAATAATTGCATTCTTCAAAGGTCACTAATTTAACTTGTACATTTTAAGCATGTATGCATACAATTTGAATTTTACACTTTTTAAATGTTATTTTCCTGCTTCACATTATCTAATTACCTATTGAGCGTCTTTCCACTCATGAAATGGATAAACAGAATCATAACCTTTGACTCTAACTACAGATCTCCTGTCAAACGTATCCGCTCATATCCTCTCTGAATGTTATGGATGGATGGATGTTCCAGATCCTAATTAACTCTGTTATCATTGCTGCACTACATTATTCTTTTACTTCCTACAATTACATCACTCCTTGATTGCTCGGTATTCACTGAAAGACTCCTAATGTCCACACCTGTCATAACCAAAAATTGTTCTATTTTCTATTGAACTGCCTATCATGAACTGTATCTCTCTGTTCTCTGTTGGTACAGTGTTTATGTTGAATGCTGATTCTGTCCTGGATGATAATCATTCCTTTAAAATATTCAAATGTTTTAACATTTCTATTATGTGCCTGCTACCTCTATGTGTGTTGATATACAAATGAAGTTAATTTAGTATCTCTTCATTTGCCTTCTCTTTGCCTACTTATCTTTACAAATGTAGCACCTAAGCTAATGCAACCACTGAGCAACTTGCTTAAACAGGAAACCAGTGAGAGTTTCAGAGTAGATAGTGTTTTTATACTTGTAAAACTGCCTCACTCTACTGCAACATCAGAGCCAGATAGTAGTGTTAACACTTCCCCTTTATTTCGTTCAATTACAACTCCACGAAAGTTCATTTAGACAGAAAAAAGTACAACTGTCACATCAAAAAAACATTGATTAAAGCAATACCTCTACACACCCATGTGGGGAGCTTCACCCTAGATTAATACCACTGTTTTACAACTAAGTAAAGAAAGAATAAGAAAGGCCACACACAATAAACAATTGCTGGTGTGCACATGTAAATCACCCCAAAAGTGATTCCATATGCTACACTTTGATAATTTCAGCATGAACAAATATAGAGGGATGGGACAAAAATCTCATTTAGCTCTTAAGCTGTTAACTAGTAAGGTACTGGGTATTAATAGTCTAGGATTATATCATATGTTCTTTAATAATTACTTTACATGGCCACTGACTGAGTGAACAATATGACAACACAAAAAATCACCTACATTTTTTCTTTTCACTAATATCCTTCTGCTACCAGTAAACTATACTCATCAATGTTTCAAATTCCTTACGGTCATGGGAATATGGTGTATTGTCCCTCATCAGGCCCTCTTCTCCTTGGAGACTGCCTCCTCCAAAATTACACTTCCCACTTGGCACTGTCTTCCCACCAAAACACCTGATTTTGCACTCTGTGATATGTTCTTAAAGTCTTACTTTAAAATGTCTTCCAGTCCTCACTACTTAAACGTTATTTTATTCTGTACAGGATACTTAAATGGATATTCAGTGCAATTAATAGGACGTATTAAACTGTCAGAGACTCAGATGTTTTTGCAAGCCTTATATTTGCGGCATATAAAAATTCCCTTTTTTATTATGTGTATTGGAAAAAAAATACAGCACTAACTGATTTCAAAACCTGTTTAACATTTTTCTTGCAGTGTAATTTGTTGGCATGACTAAATGGATTCCCCAAGTTCATATTGCTGAAAGCTACTCTTTTCTGCAAGGGAACCCCCCCCTGCACCCCCATGCATTGGGAGACCCTCACCCTTCCAACTATTACACAACAGTAGGGAAAAATGGCAGCTGCAGTGATTGCTGAATATGTTTTTCAGTGGTAATCATTCTCAGTATCGGCACTCTCTCAAATAGGAACCAAACAACTTGACTACTTTCCCCTTAAACTTGAGCACTTCTCCAGTTTGTTCTCAGCTTTAGTTACTCCTGGCAATATTTCCAGTTTATCACTGATAATAGATTTCACCTTGCTTAAGCCACACTACATGTGAATTGGAAACAGTGGAAAATATTGCCATTGCGAACTGTTATATATGAATCACAGAATCATCACTAATTAAGTGACTCACACTAGCCACAACTAATGTAAAATGCTGAATACTCCTCAAAACATCTTTAGATGTTCATCTGATAAGTGTTGAGTATTTATTAAATAATATAGGAGTGGCATGAAGGAGATTATGTTCTTTGTGAGGTCTAAATATTCTCATTTGCGAACCACCATATAACTAAACACTGTAGTCCACTGAAGGAACTAACATGGTATATGCTTCTCTCTGATTTGGAATACAGTAACATTTTTTACAAACTGCAGGTGGAAATTATTCGTAAATTGTAACTGTTATGTTAGGGTTTCTCTTACCAAGTGTATTCATGCAACCATCTGCTTCTTGATCTGTACTGGATTTTTGTAAAGTTTGTAATCAATCAAAACCCAATAAGTGATCTATGAACTTTACATGGCATGCAGCCTTGTAGCATATACACTGCCATAGTCCTTTGACTCTTTTTTTTTGCTTTACAATTTATATAATATTTTATTAATGTGGGTAATTGTTTCTGTTTTAATTGTTTGCTGTTATAGTTTATTGTTTATCACAAATTTGAATGGGACAGCTGTTTTGAAGAGTAAGAAAAAGAATAAGACAACATAGGCAAACTCATAAAATTCTTTGTTCAACAGGGGTTTGTTAAGTTGTTTGCTTTTCTTTTGGAGGAGGGGTGTAGTTGGCTTTATTGATCTAAATATCTTAATAAAGGTATAAAAAAATAATTGACATCAGGCACATTTACAAATCATGTAGCTGAAATATTGGTATATCCTTAAGGGATAATTATCATATTTCCCATGGCCTTTGCCAAAGGAGGTTTATAGAATTATAGACAGTGAAGTCTCTGATTTTCCATGGCCATTTTGATGTTTTAGTCTATGCAGTTTTTCTCTGTGACCTTTTTACTTACTTTCTACATGACATTAGAGTCTGTGTTAAGGTTTGATGTGTTACATGACTTTGTTTAGGGGACTACTGATATTACTGTGATATCAGACTAGTAGTTTGCTTGACTGTATATATATATATATATATATATATATATATATATATATATATATATATATATATATATATATATATATATATATATATATATATTTTTTTTTTTTATTACTAATAGATTTCTCTTACTCTTTTAAATAAGTGCCATGGTATCTTTAACATCCATCAAAGCTGCCATTATCTAAGGCAGATGAAACATCAGTTTAACATTTCATCCAAGGTGTGATATCACAGGAGTGAAGCACTTCCCAAATGTAGCACAGCAGTGCTATTACTCAAATGCGCATCCAAGCACTGGGTGTAGGAAATGAAGCCACAACCTTTGTGAAACCTGTTAAGACACTGTCATTGGAAATGAAAGCACTATTTTTATTATGTGACACTTTGGTGTCTGCAAAATATGTTACAGTTGTTAATTTAGAAATTGTTTATCACTAATTTAAGTTCCAACTCTTTTTCATATTCTGATTGCTATGGCAGCTCACTTGCATGCCATATGATTTATTGTTACCTTATAACTGCTGTAAACAATTTATGCAGTTAATCTGTGACACCATTAAAATGGGTCCTTGCTTTTACTAGAGTTAAACATTTAACAGATCAAATGAATACATTTAATGTACTTAAGGAAAAAGGCTTCATGAAAAATGAAATAGCAAGAACAGACATTTAAAGTGCTTCAAGTCAGTTGTCTTCAAATCTGGTTCTTTTGTGAATTAGAATTAATATAAAACAAATAAACTTGCAGCGTACTCTGCAGTATTAATTCAGAATGCTGAGTTGTCACTACGCCAGATATAATCAAAAATAGTTTTCCCCAAACCATTTCAGTTTGATAAATGTAAAGGTAAGAAGGCCAAAGTGTTACCAAACCAAAAACTACATCTTGTGGTTGCACTCGCACTGCATCCAAAACCCCATAGTTTAATAAACTTGTAAATATAGTGCAGACCTGGTACTTTTACATCAACATTTTAAGCCTTCAGGATCTTCATTAAGCAGTGACTTGAAAATTAGCACATTATGTCAATTATGTGCAAACAGAGTACATCTACAGCTAATTACCAACAGAATCATCAGTATGCATAACTGTGTCATGTAATATTTTGCAGAAGTTGATTTTTTAAAACTGTTACAAAGGTAAATATGTTTCTCAAATGACATAGAGATATATAGCCTACATTACCACTAATTACATATTAATGTATAGTTTATTAAAATAGCCTTTCACATTTGTTACAATTTCTATAACACTTTAAGAGTATTTACATACTCCATAACCCATGTTTCATCTGTAGTTATTTTTATGAAAACCTAGTTTGCTTTTCCTTTGCAAAGTGAATACATGGGTACTGAGCTATGTAAAACACATGAGAAATACTGCAGCTGTGTATTTATCTGTATTAGTAGAGTGGCAGTGCTGTACTATACACTGCCTGTTTTCAGATGATGTCTTTGGAGAAAAGTTACCAGTGTAAAATATGACAAACTGAATAGAATTTATTAAAACAAAGCATAGTACAGTAAAGCAAATTATAATGCCAAGATCATGCATACCTAAGTTAGTACAAACAGTACATTATAATGCATTTTGAAGGCAATGGGACATTAATTAAATTCCATTATTTGAAGCAGTTGAAATGAATAAATATGGTCATAGTATTTTAAAAACTGCCTTCAGTAAAATGCCCCAATTATTAAAGGATTTCTAATTAAGAAACTATAAAATTGCAAAAGGTCTTAGACATCATTTGACACATTTCATCATAACTGTTTGGATGCTATAGACATTCCTATGGAACAGAAGAAGGTTTCAGTGTCCTATTTTGTGAGGAAATGGTACAAACAAGTATATAACAATACTGACCTGTTAAAATCGTGTGGGAATATACTTGGAAAGCTCTCTAGTGAATACTTTTAAACAATGTGTTATAGGGAGATGTAGTCTCATTGGACTAAGGGAAAGTTTTAATAGTGAAGACTGCAATACACTAAAAGAAAAATAAATACATTAAAATGAAGATCATGGTTGTATATAAGAAAGACACTGAGCCAAAAGCCAGAAAATGAAATGCAAGTATAAAAGATCATAAAGGTAAAAACGATACAAGCTGAATCATGGGGAAGGGGATATCCCAAGGCTCAGTTCTACATTTATTCTACACTTATTTTCATTCTAAACTTGTGATATTAAAGACTATAATGATGTATTCTATACAAATGTCATAGAAAATGTTAAAACAGACTAGTTGATTTTCACTGAGGATGATATGTTTAGACTTCAAAATGTTCTAAACAGCATGTACAGGTGCTAGAAACAAAGTATCTCAGGACTGAATATGTGTAAGATGAACTTATTTAAAATCTGGAAATTTTAAATCAAGATGATGCTATGTTTTCTGCAATAGAATAATGATAGAAGTTGTGCATTGTAATGATTTAGAAAAGGAATAATGACTGCATAGATTAAATAAGTGACAATATTAAGGCAGAAGGTTGCAAAATAAAAAAAATGGCTAGCAGTTAATGCTTTTGATTCTACTAAGGGCTGGTTTAATTCTGGATGAGAGGGTTGGTCATGAGTAGAAACAATAACAGCCTGAATGATCTTAAATTCTTTCTAGGAGATGAAGGAGATGGAACATGAAATGTGGAAGTACTGATGACAGCTCTGTGGAGTCTATGAATCCTAGCTTAGGAATAAACATTTGTGGTGGAGAAAGTGTGATATCAAACCTGTTTGTCAATAGTGAATGATATACCATGTATAGTCATTCGGTTATTAATCTCATAGAGAAGAACACAAAGTGCAGTGCAGTATGTCATATGCACACAAGAAATGCTAAGTCAAATGAAACAGTATAAGCGTAAGAACCAATCGGTTTTCACAGGCGTTGATAAAACTGTCAGTTTAGTGGTACAGTACACTTGACAATCTGTGTAAATGTGCATTATTAGTATTGGCATCTCTGAGGAAATGCATGATAAAAAATACTGTGCAGTGTAATGATGATCACTTTTGCACACTCATAACCCTACATAGCATTCGACTGATTAATGCATAGTTCTGAAGAACCGCTGTGTTCTACATGTTGATGCTCTACGTGTTCTATCATCAACATGCTGTGCTGTATCTGACCCTGCTGCATAGAAATGTCTGGTTCCATCACAGACTAAAGAATCCATCAGTGCTGAGAACTGATGCAGAAGACAGGAATATGGTAGTCAAGGCATAGAGTTTTATCACTGCAGAATGTACCTGCTGTGTGTAGTGGCCAATAAATGGATCACAGACAGTAAATTATTGCACTATTTAAGTACATATTTGCAAATTTGAAAAATATCAAATGTGGTAAGGCCATATTATACACGTGTACATATTCAACACTGTGTTGGTTTACCACAAACATGCATGGATAGATGTTGGCAAACCACTAAAAATGTCTCCACATTCTATAAACTGTGACAGTAAGAGAGAATTATGTAGCAGGACAGTGGTAATACTCCATAAGTATCACAGAAAGAAATCCAGTTCGACAACTAGAAGCAGGGAAGTAAATATTGTGGGAAGAAATAGTCAGGGAATTGTTATGGCTAGGCTTGTACAGGCCCTGGTGCCGATAGCCTAGTACCAACCTCTGAACCTATGAAACCAATGCAAAGTAGTTCTAGTCATGCTTGTATTAGTACAGATTTGATAGCGTTATGCCATTATATAGTGGAATTGTATGTCAGTTCCAAATGTCAGAAAATATCTGCATAAAGTTGTATTCAAAAAAGAAGATGGTGTGAAGACTTAAGGGTAACTTGCCTATAAAGGCATGTGTGTAAACACTGCACTAGGATTTGTAGGCACTGGTACAGATAAGTGAAAATGAAAAAAAACTACACTAATACAAGATGTCATTGTTTCTAGACCCCTGCTGAAGAATAGTAAACTGATACAGATAAAACTATGTCTCATAGTGGCAAAAATGCATTGTGTAAAATTCATTGAACAGTGTCTGGAATGTGATGGCAACACACGGCAAATGTGCATACCTCTCATTATTGTCCAGATTTTCACAGAATGTCCATATTTTTGCTTAATATTTTTGGTCTATTTTTCATAAAATTATTATTTTGTGGAAAGTCACTGGCAAATCATTGAGGACTGAATTCAGAAAGTAATGGCAGACAGTTGAGTTTCAGACTTCATATCCTTCAGAAAAATTCATGCGAATGTAAAACATGTTATTCTATCAACTTTCCAAGTTTGTAAGAGCAATATTTAAAAAGTGCCTCTATTTCTGGGCCTTTATCCCCCGCTGTTTGTGGCTTTGTCCAGATTTCTTGCTTTAAGAGGTTGAATGGTGTGCAAATGTGCCCTTCTAAGGACACATCCCTAATCAAACGTTAGCTTACAAAAGGCACCACAAAGTATGATTTGCAACAGGTTCATAGTGACATGAGTAGATGACTTGGAGTTCATGACAATATGAGTTCAACATGTGTCAGTGTGATATATTCATTACTGTATGGTACGTGGCCTGTTAATTTTACATATGTTCATTGAGGGATAATATTTAGCAAAGTCTATAGAGAAAGTGTGTTTTACTAATGATCTGTGAATCACAGGGCCATCACTAATTAACATTAATCCATGCCTCAACAGAGAGCACTTGTGCTGTACAGCATCAAATATAGCAAAGTTTGTGATGAATATTATGCATAGACATTTTTCACTTATAAAGCTTACTTGTCAGCTTTATGCAAAGTGCAGACTTTGTGAAGGCATCTAGTAAATGATGGAAGAAGAAGAAGGTCTGAACCAAATAGGGAAGATATATGTGTGCTAGCATATGCAGAGAGTCATGCACTTAATACAAACATGGCAAGCCATGCCTCTGGTTGTACAATATGGTATGACATGACATGGACTTTCATTAATAATCTGGAGGATCAGATGACCATGTAGTATGCATCGTGGATGGTGATAGTTATATCTGTATCATATGAAAGGTCAATGTTCATAAGGACTCGAAAGTATTTTACAATTTAGTTACCATACAGTTGTTGCACACCAGTAGCATGTAAAACTGGCAAGTGTTCTTTGCCAAATGCCATAATACTATATTTTTTCACATTGAAAGCAAGGTCACTTTTTTACTACACTATCTTTATGTAATGTTAAGTGCTGTTTGAACAAATGTGGTGGCAGTGGAATTAAGGAGTTTGCAGTCATTTAGTTAGTTGGTGAACCAGACAATGGAGTCAGTTTTGATGCCTAAAAAAACAAACAAAAAAAGGTTTCTCCCAGGACAGATCCTCATGGGCATCAGTGTTGACTGGTCATGGGGTGAGAACAGGAATCCTGTTCTTACTTGTTGTGTATGACCACATAGCTAAATGTGGACCCATGTCATTATAGCTTAATTTTCCTTTAGATACCTGAGGTTATGTCTGATTCTGAAATGATATATAGCATTTTCCCATATGAAGGTACGTTAAGGCAATCACACATTTGGCCTGAAACTAGATAGTAAAGCAGCAGATCCAAAATCTACCATATACCAGAAAATTAGCAAAGGAAAAAAAGACCATCCCTGGAATTCATTAAACTCCATGTCGCAATAGCGTTATTCTGACATGGAGTGGATCATGTCCGTGTAAGTGCAGCTGTAGCAGTAGCGAACCTTGCATATTCAAGAAGGCATGCTACTGTTATGGCTATGTGGATACAAACACCAGTGATTGCTGGGGGCATGTTTAGATAGTGCACACATATCTAACACACCCACTGCACTCAGAAAGTGCTGTAAAGTACTTTTGAAAAAGCATTTCAGTCTCAGTGGACACTGAAATGAAATAAATTGAGTATTTCAGTGTCCACAGACACTGAAATAGATATGGGAGCAAGAAACAATGCAGGATGTGTGTGACAGGTTCTGTCACACATCCCCTGCATTGTAAAAGTGCTGTACAGCCATAGCTGTCAAGTGTACAGGTTTCTGCAGAATACCCAGATGCCTGCCTCACATACTTCCCAACCTCCAGGAACAAGAAAGCTGTAGAAAGCCATAAATATTGAGGGGACAAAGGCAGAAAAATAGGGACACGTTTTAAATATTGCACTGACAAACCCAGATAGATATAAAAGGTTTGCAGTAGCATGGACTTCCTGCAGGGTATGAAGACTGAAACACAAATGTCTGCCATCTGAATGGACCGTACAGACATAATGTCAATTGTACAGGTTTCTGCAGAATGCCCAGATGCCTGCCTCACATACTTTCCAACCTCCTAGAGCAAGAAAGCTGTACAAAAAAATAAATAATGGGGTGGGAGGGGGGCAAAGGCAGAAAATTAGGGACACTAAATATTGCACCGAAGAACCCGGAAAACTGATAGAATAAAAAGTTTGCAGTAGCACGAGTGTCCTACAGGGCATGAAGACTGAAACAGAAATGTCTGCTACCTGAAAGTGCTATACAGCCAAAACCATCAACTGTACAGGTTTCTGCAGAATGCCAGGTGCCTGCCTCATATACTTCTCAACCTCCTAGAGCAAGAAAGCTGTACAAAACTATAAATAATGGAGGGACAAGGGCACAAAAATAGGGACACTTTTCAAATATTGCACTGACAAACCCGGAAAGTTGATAGAATAAAAGGTTTGCAGTAGCAGAAATTGCCTGAAGGGTATGAAGTCTGAAATCCAAATGTCTGACAGTATGTTCTGACTTAAACCCCAAAGTGATTTGCCAATGATTTGCTAGAAAATCACACTTACCAACTTTGTAAGACCAATAATTAAAATCTGTCCCTATATGTCCTTTTACAATTTCCCTTACTGTGACTGACAAGGAGTACAGATACATGTAAATAAATTGGGTTTATGAATTCATTTTTTTTCCATTCTAAGGTATGTTTAAGCATACCTGAGTGGGTGTGCGTGTTATGCCCCCCTACTCAGCATTGCTGAAACATCCCATAGAAGATAAATATATACAGCAGAAATACTTATGCTGAGATAGCACAGTGGTTAGAATCCCAGTCTAGTATGCAGGTGTTCATGGTTCGAGTACCGAGAGAGAGGCACTTCATTTTTACATGGGAAAGCAGTGGTAAAATTATTTTAACTTTAAATTATGTAGTAATTGATATTTGTCAATCAAGGTTGTGTAGCTGTGCTAAAATGTAAGTGGGAGTGCATATAACATGTGACATCACCCATGTATACACAAGTGTCCCATACAGTATAGTCACACCCCATGGTAATGTAATGAAAGCACATAGAGGGATGTCATGTAAAGTAAATCAAATACACTTACTAATATGTCAGCAATGATTAATGAAGTCATTATCCTGATATTTTCTTAAAATGAAAATTGAGCAATAGTTAGCAGTGCTTAGATGTGCTAATTCAGTGTAAGCATTGCTTAAATGTGAATGCTAAGCAGCAGTCAACTCAGCTAAATTGATTTGTGCACTGTTAAGCAATGCTCAACAAGTACTACTGTAAGCACTGTTCAACCCAGCTTAGCGGATTTGTGCACTTCTTAGCTGAGTTTAGCATTTTAAAAAGGTCCAATGATGTCAAAGGGTGGGAATATGGCCTTATTTAAACTGTGCAGGTGGGAATACAGCTATAACATGTTTAGTTTGATTTCTACAGGAACATATCTGGCATTGGAGAGGGAGTGCACTTTCAGGTACAGCTCTGAGGCATCCTGGAGTCTAGGTTTGTGGCTGGACTCCTTGTGGAACACCATGATGACAGACTGCTACAGGGCCAGTACTAGAGCTCTCAGTACAAGGTGGAGGCCTGAGACCATCCAGCACTTGACCTCACCAGTGCCACTGGAATCCCCCAAACTGGTGAGCAGGTATGGCATCATTATGCTGACCTTAAGCATAGGAAGGGGGAGCTCTTGGCCCAATGGATCCAAGGTGCTCGGAACCAGCATGCTCCAGCAGTTTGTAAGTATCCCAGATAGTGCTGTGCCAAATTCTAGTCTGAGTATGTGATAGACAGGTATGCTTAATATTTGTTTCTCACCCCCTACAACTGCAGAAGAGAGGGCTATGAACATCAAGGCCCATGCCGACAGACTGACAAGGATGCGCCAACAGGCTGGTGAGTACAGATCTTTCTTGCAGTATATAGTTCCATAAAGTAGAAGAAGTACATTGTTTACTGCCAGTAGGTAGATTGTGTGCTGTGCCTAATGAATAAAACATGTTTGTCACGCTAATACTTATCCACAGCATGTCCATTAATAAAAGTATCATTTCATTTTAATAAAATATACAACAAACTGTTGTATTTACTCTGCTATGTTGTTGTAGAAATATAATGTGTATACGTTCTTTACAGCAAATATGGCATTGACAGAATGAAATAACTGAGGTTGTCCTGGAAAACAGCTAGCATGCATTACAGTCTTGTGTTCCTTTGCTTTACAGATTGTAGTATTTCAAAGGAGTAATACACAGTACAATAACTATTTGCCATGCATGAATTTCAGGATTACAAGGTCAAACTGTCCAACCCAGAGAGTATTAGTCAGAAATCTGTCAAGCAAGAAACAGCAGTTCCCAATTAATGCTCATTTTAGCACACCCAGACACGGTTTGAATCCAGGAAGTGGTACTGACATGTGTGTGTGTATATATATATATATATATATATATATATATATATATATATATATATATATATATATATATAGATATATAGATATATATACACACACAATAGAAGCCCTGAATATTTGTATAAACAGTCAGAAAGTGTTAACAGATATTTTCTCCACAGGTCTGATACATAATGAAATGTGTGTAGTAGCTTTATGAAGGGTATACTAATACACCTCAACATTTGTAGAAACATTCAAAAGGTGTTAACAGATATTACCTCCACATATCTTACAGGTAAAGAAATGTGTGTAGTAGCTGTATGAAGGGTATACTAATACACTGTGTACAACTGTTCCACTGTCCAACCCCATATGCCTGCAAATATCAGCAGGATAGGTACATACACCATGCCCTCTTTCTGATAAATGTCTCCCAAGTGTCACACTGTCATGGCTAGTGGTCACTGCTGCTAATCACCTTGGACACAGATAGGAATCCAGGTGAACTATGCTAGTAGCAGACTCACACAAGATAATTGCAGGGTACCCCTTCTTTGTCAAGTATGTAACCCTGACATGTACAAGCCCTGTCCAGTAAAGTAGCCACAGTGTACCCAGTCTGCCCCATACCATTACAGGCTGATAGTCTAACCAGTATGCCTGTGCCACAGAAGCTATGGGCCATAGGTAGATATAATGTGAGGGCAGACCTGTAGAGTATTGAGCAGTACTGTTGTGAAAAATAGAAGCCGATACAGTTGTTAATGGATGTTTTATTCTCTCCCCTACCTGTCATCTGCATCAATAATTATTATTCATATACTACGGGTATGTTTCTCACAAAACCTATTGTTGGGACATGTGTTCTATTATCGTTCATATATTTCATTGGTTGCATATTAACATACCTTATTCAAATACCATTATTGATGGCCTGCTGCCGTCAATGTAACTTGCATGCTGCTAAATGCTTACTGTTGTTCCATTTATGCATGTGTTCTGTTTGCTATGCAACTGTTTCCAATCTGTTGGTTTGGGTTAATGGGAACACCCATACATGCTGTTATAACTAATTTTGTAATATGTTGTTCATGACTAACCAATATATCTGGGAAAACCACAACACCACAGCACGTTTGGGAAGGCAGATCCTGGCAGATCCACCTATCCCACACCATGTGGTTGTGGAACTGGGCCCCAGCACATCTGGGACCCAACCCAGAACATCCTCCTCCTCTGGTCCTGCACCACGCCTCAGGGGGTGTGGAGAAGAGCCCATCACCCGCCGACAGTTCTTGGGTATGGTGTACAGCATCATCCGCTCTGAGTTGGGTGGATAGCTGCTCCAGATGGAGGGCCGCCTGGCACACCTCAAGAGGCAGGCTGTCCCTCTTGTCCAGCCCCCAGCACAGCCACCTTTGGGGCTGTGAAGGTGCAGTAGTGACTGCCCATGGTGGGGACCTCAGTCCCACTGTATCCATTTGGGGACTCATGGGCCTTTGATTCCCAACCACCCTCCCTGTCCATGGTGTTTATCCCCCTCATGTGTAATATACCAACCCTGTCTGCTGTCTTGTGTGACTTGTCTGTCTGCAAATGCTACATATCCTACCCAACTTACCTCCCCAAGCATACCTACAGGCCTTTCCCAACATACCACTCTCACCTAAACAAAAACGGGTATCTGTCCCACAAAAAATCATTAACCCAAACATAGATCTACATTTTGCCCCATGTACAGTGTAATTAATCAATTTACCCACAAATTATTCTCCAATTGTCTGTCGCCAACACCCCTCCCTGTGGGGTGTGAGGGTGTAAATTCCAAATTCTATACATTATTCACAGCTGTTGCTGCAGACGAAATGTAGAGCTATGATCCTTTTCTACACCGGTCCTGCACAACCCTTGCTGGTTGTCCTAATGTTTTATCTCCTGCTTTCCCCCATTTTACCACTTTCCTATCACCCTTTTTTCTTTTCTTTAATTAAAATTAGTATGGGTGTAAGTGGGACTAAGCGGTGCTAAGCGAAACTAAGAGGACATAACCATCTGTTAGGATTGCTTAACTTCACGTAAAACCTTGCAAATTGCTTAAAAGTGCCTTAATCATTCTGTCTCCATCAACCCTTGTTCTGCTCAGCAACAAAACAATCAACCCTGCAAAGTTTCAAACCCAGGCCCTTGTGTCCTATAATCACAGAAATGGACCACTATACATTCTGACCTGTGGGAGTGTGCAGTGCTTTTACAAACATATCATGCATTTTGGTCATTAATGAACATTAATGAAAAAAAGTCATCATTTTGAAGTTTTGAACCCAGGACCCTGTGCACTACAATTGCAGCTACATGCTTCTACACCATCTGTACTGTAGGGGCTGGTAATGCTTTTACAAACATATCATGCACTACAGTCATTTCACATAAGGGAAAATATATATCTGGAATACTCTTATATACAAATATATGTATATATAAATACACACACACACATATATATATTATATATTATATATATATATATATATATATATATATATATATATATATATATATATAGATAACCAACCCCTTGCTGCAAGACATCTGCAAAAAGCCTGACAAAGTGGGGGTGATAAAGGACAAACAATAGTGACATCTTTGAAATATGGCTGCTTTACGCATAGAAGTCTACTGCAGTAGCATGGTTTGATTTAACATATAATTCCTGATAGATTCCAGGTCTGAAACACAAATGAATGTCATTATTTACTGATGTCAATGTTCACATCATCCCAGTGATTTCTCAGAAACCCACAACTGTTATGGGGAGCACACCCAACATATGAGCCACACATCTGAACAGTGTCTAAACATCTGGACAGTGGAGAGGTATGACTGCAGTCATGTAAGAGAAGAGACAAAACAGTGAGGGCTGCTAACCATTTCATCCAGCAACCTCTGAACCACAGTAAAACCAACATGATACTACCCCAATCATGTCTGGGGAATTACCCATGTATTTCCAAATATAGCATGTACTACAGGGATGGAACTGTAGGGAAAAGCAGATATTGAGCAAAAATGTCCACCCACAACTATTTGCACCACAGTCACAGCAACATACCAGTACCCCAAATGAACTCTAGAGTAGAACGACTGTTTGAACAAACATATCCTGATTGCCAGTCAGACACTACACTGACATATACTGCCTTAACTCACAGTCTACTGGGAATCCTGAGGCGTTACAGGACATTTCCAAGTCTGCCCCAACAAACAAATACACCTGATAGACCATCAGCAACTGTAGCAGCATGCAGAGTCAGATAGAAAAGGAGCTATGACACTCAAATCTGCTATTCTCCCTACTCAACCCAACAAACATTTAAACACAACACAGCAACACAATCTTGGCAGTCTGTTAACATAGGCCAGGCATACATACCTGTCAACTGTACAGATCTCCACAGAATGTCCAGGATGTGGGACCATATTTATGGTCTCTGCTGCATACCACCTCCAGGAGTCTGGTAATTCAATGGCATGATACCAGGAGTGCAGTCACTAAATTATGATATACCATACCTCTGTACCTCTTATTGCAAGACATCTGGACAAAGCCTGACATACTTGGGTGACAGGTGGCCAGAAAGAGGAACATATTTCACATAATGGTGTTACAAACTGAAACAGTTACTGGTGTTACAGGGTTTGTTGTAACATAACATCCCTGAAGGATATGATGTCTGAAACACTAATGGATGTCAACATTTACTGGTTACAATCCTCACATTATCCTATTGATTTCACAATAACAGAAGTTATCTGAAGAACAGACCAAACATAATAGGCAAACCTCTGGGCAGTCTGTGTACATCTGGACAATTGAGAGGTATGTCAGAGACATATCACTGTCAGACGTCAAGTTACGCAGAAAATGCATGTCCAGACAAACCTTGTTAATCTAGCAATCCTCTATGTGTATAACAGCAATACTTGCTTACAATCTGTACCCAATTCTGCAGCTTTGTCCTCCATGTTGTGGGGGCCGTCTCCACATGTCTTGTCCTGAGAGGTATTCCTATCTACTGTCTGTGAAGCTGTAACCCCCACACCTCCATAATGTCCTCCACACAGGAAAGGCAAAGGGAAAAGGCCCACATGAAGGACTTAATTTGCACTGTGTTGCTATGGCATTTGTTAATGGAAAGACAACACAGGTGCCCTGGATGCAAGTAGCAAGTTGGAGACAATGATTGATGCACAGGCCATCACCTGCTCATGAACATTACCTACAAAAGGCAAGCTGCTGCCTATGCAACACAGGCTGACCCCAGCTACACAAAGACAGACTGCGACTACACAAACCTAACCATTTGCAGTATTCTGAGGAAACTATTCAGCACTATAACAGGTATGTCAATCAAGTAAGCTTGTAATGGAATGCAGAAGGTGGATGCAATAATGTCAAATAGGACATTAAACACTAGGCTGCAACAAGACCTGTTCAACTCACATGTTGCTGTCCAGCACCTATGGCCATTCCTGCTTGCCCTGTCTGCATTGACATGGATCACATCTCTGGCTCCTGAGTCACCCCAACAAAGGTCAGCTCATGTATGACTACTACTGGAGTGTCTGTTGTGCAATACTGAGTGTGACAGTGCTAGGCCAGCTACCTTGAATGTGGTACATATTCATATGTCACCTGTGAATGCTACTATGATACATATATTTGTCCTACAAATGTAGGAGACTTATATAGTGTATGTGCATAGTACACAGCAGGCACAGAAGTGTGTGTTGAACTGCATGTTATATACTGAGCCCATACCTGACAAATGTCCAGAGTTTTGCAGACTGACCACGTCTGCCTCATATTTGCAGTCGATGCCTCATACAGTTTTGCATTGCCTGGCACATCACTGGCAACCCATTAAAGACTGAAGTCATAACATAATAGCATACATTTGATTGCCAGAAGTGATATCCTGCATAGTAGACCTATGAATGTGACACCGTCTTTACTGGCGACTATGTGTGTTTCAGCTCGATTCATAAAGTGCCACTATTTTCTGGCCTTTGCCCACCAGTGACATGTGCACTTGTGCAGATGTCTTGCTCTAACAGGAGCTATGTGTCTTACATGAAACCCATGTCAATGCAGGTGTACTTTGTCCTGCAGGATGCCGACATTTGTGCAGTCACTGACACCTGCTTTGTAGCTGTGGAGAGCACACCAACCTTGCCAAGTTACTCATCCCATCATATGTTTAGATCCCAAATGGAGGGCTGCAAAGCCACAAGGGATGGAGTGTTGAACATAACATACACATACACACCTCCAGGCTGGCCAAACAGCATGATGCATGGGAGACATCCCAAGTGCAGTTAGTTGACAAAACACCTACTCAAGTCATAGCTAGCTACAGGCATCCAACCATGACTATGGACACCCACCACACCTATTGGGACTTGCTGGAATCTATCAGGATTATATCATTTACCATGCTCCTGGGTGATTTCAACTGCCCAACTATAGTGTGTGTGACACATGTGCACTGACCCAGCAATCAAGGAGCCTGAACCCTCACCACTAACACCAGTGAGGGGCGTCCACATAGGGGAGGATAACAAATGCACACACAGTAAAGCACAATTTCCCTTAAGAGCACACCAAGATCGCAATCAGTCTGAGGCTTGTTTCTCCCTTTCTTTCCACATACCCAATAAGACTCTCCACTGGTACAGCTATAGGGTCCAGATCTCAGCCTAGTGGGCAAGCTAAAACCTCCAGCACCCTCTCTGTCCAACCAGTGCTTCATGTCCCTGCCCAAGTAGCTGACACACATACACTTTGAGATAAGAGTTTGATACAACCACACAGACACTCCTGAGGAAGGCTGGCACAGGTTCTCCAGCTGTCCCCCTTTTACCCAGACTATACAGTAGAAATCACTGCCACCACCCACTAATATTTATCCACTAACAAAAGGCACTTATGAAAGGGTGTCCAATTATACTGTGCAACAGGGGCTGCTCGTGCTATTGGGCTGCAGGACTGCAGCCCCCCAGCTGTAAAAAGAAAAGAAAAGTAAAAAGAAAACTAAAGTAAAAAACAGAAAGAAAACAAATAGAAGTCCTGGAACATGACCCATGTGCACTCACAGCATTTCTGATCCAGACTGCTGGTGAACCAGTCCCAGAGCATGAGCCCAGAATCCGGACTGTCTCACCAGCAGTCCAAATTAGGAAGACAGCATTCAGCAGCAGAGATCCCAGACGTCTATGCAGTTACAGCTGCATAGACTGGAAGGGGATGAGACTGCAACATCTGCAGGCTGCTACCCAGCCTGCTCTCACATGTGGGAAGGACTTGCTCTTGTGGGCTTTACTGTGGAAGGGATGAGCCTTTGAATGAATGGACTTGAATGTGGAGTTATTGCTGCAGGAAGGAAACTACTGTTGAACAAACTTTGCAGCTTGGCTCAGGAAGGGCATGTGTGTAACTTTGCAGCTGGGCTCAGGTAGGGCATGTGCATATGTGTAACATTGCAGCTGGGCTCAGGTAGGGCATGTGCAACTTTGCAGCTGGGCTCAGGTAGGGCATGTGTAACTTTGCAGCTTGGCTCAGGTAGGGCATGTGTAACTTTGCAGCTGGGCTTGTGTGCGTGTGTGTGATACTGTACTAAGTTGTACTTTTAAAGGGGGTGGATGCTGCAGTCCTGAGAATGTCTTCCTTTGGTGGAGATACCTAGTAATAATGAACCTGTTATCAGTTTACCATCCCTTCCCTATTGCAATATTACTAGCTAATCTTTTTTATTGTAACATAGGCAATTTATTCAATGGAAACAGGCACTTTATTTGTAGATGAAACAATGAAATATTAAAGTTGTTTGGTAGCAGCAACCTCTTCATTACAGATCTCTTTAATGTGGAATTATTTAGATGATTTTTACTTTTGCAGAGATTGTGCATATTTACTGACACTGGTGGATTGTAGAAGTTTGAGTAGACTTTTATGATGGAAATGTTTTGAACTGGGCAGTTTTGTCATTATTAGTGCATGCATTTTGTTTCATTGTTTACTGGAAAAATGTACAAAACAATAAATTTAAAATGCCCTCTAACAGCTGTACTGTATTATACAAGGACTATAATTTAATAGAATCAGGAAGGTGTATCAAAGAACACATGTATGTTTCCTGTGCAAGGGGCCTATGATTTGAAAATGGCCCAAAGGTAATCTTTATCTGTCACTGGCCAGATGTATTTTCTTTGAATGCGGGTTTCAATGCTGTTTCAATGAATGTGAGTTTCAAGGGCCAATAAGTTTTAATGCTAAGTCTATTTTCATTGTGAGACTGCATTGCTTTGTTTAGCAGATGTCTATTAGTGCTTGTGCTGTAAAATTTAAAATAAAACTTTTAAATGAAGTCCAAATCATTGTAGAAGTAAAGCAGTATGCACATTACAGTGTTTATGGTAAATGGAGCAAAATAACCAAGTAATAGAACATTGGAATAGCTGCAGGGGGGAGGCACCATTCGACCATGATTTTCTGAGGGTGAAGGGTGGCAAACTCAGACAGCCCCAGCTGAACTATACTTCTTAACTGTCCAGATTTTTGCAGAATGAATAGATTTTTGCTTCTTATTTTTGGTTTGTTCCTCATAACATTTGTGTTTTTTAGGCAAATCATTTAGGAATGAAGTCACTAAATAATGACAGACATTGAGTTTCAGACTTCATACTCTTCAGAAAAATGCATGCTAAAGCAAGACCTGTTTTTTTTCTGTCAAATGACTAAGTTTATACAAGAGCAATTTTAGTACTGTCTGTATGTTCCCCTAATATATTTGGCCTTGTCCAGATTTTCTTTGTTAACAGGATGAGAGATACATGCAAATAAATCACTTTATAGAATTAGTTATATCCAAACCTCTCAATTGTCCCTGATTTTGGCTGAAAATATTGCTCTCCCCCTAATAATTCCTCTGAAAAATGGTAAATTTGGAAGAAAACGTGGAGGATTTACAATTAATAAATAATTGTAAGGATCCGAGTTATAGATTACTTTTAATTTCAAAAATGCATGTAGAATTATTTTGTCAGCTGCTCAAGTTAACAATACTAATATTAAAAAGTGTCCCTTTTTTGACAGGTTCCCAGCTGTATTATGTGGCTATTTTATATTTTTGCATCACATTTTTGGTCCGTTTTTCATAAAAATGTGGTTTTCTGGCAAATTAGTGCCAAATCATTAAAGATTAAAGTTAGAAAATAATGACAGACATTTGAGTTTCAGATTTCATACCCTTCATAAAATTCATACTAATGCCAGACCTACTATTCTATAATCCTTCTAAGTTTATAAGAGCAATATTTAAAAATTGTCCTTATTTTTGGGCCTTTGTCCCACTTCTGTTTATGGCTTTGTCCAGATTTCTTGCTCTGAGGTTGAAAGGTATGACAAATGAGTCAGGGCCATCACTGTCAGCTAGAGACATTTCAAATTGTGACATACTTGTTGCACTCCACTCCCCCACGTAGTGACTCTGGATGTGTCCAAGCAAGGCAAGGAGCAGTTATGCAGTGTAAGTGTGCATAGTATCCCCCCATTCAAGGTAGACACAAGTACTGCAGTGGCTTTTCATCTGTCCTTGATTTTGCAGAATGTTCTGATTTTCCGTCGTATTTTTCTACTGTTGATTTATGCTTCTTATTCAGAAAATGCATATTGTTGCAGTGTCTGTTGCTCTGTGTTTAAGTAGCAATGCTTTAATGACCATCAGGTAAGCTTGTCTGAGACTGTAAAATGCAAGTAAGCTTTAATAAGCATACTGTTTTAAAGAATTACCAACATTGAAAGCCTTTTTGTTGTTGCCATGCAGAGAATATTTACATAACTAGATAGCATATAAGCCTTAGGTATTGAAATAGTATTTGTAATAAAGGACAGAATTACAGCAATTTCAGAAGCTCATTGCATTTGTTGGAGACTTGCAGTCATTTTTGAAGGCTTTACCCGTAAACTAAAATGAATACTAGTCTATCATGTGTGGTTCATAACCTGTACAGTAATCCTTTAAGCAATTTGTCTTGAGCTTGTTTCTTGTTTGCTGTTCATTTTTTACCTTGATCATGTTTTTTTTCCCATGAAACAAGTAGATAGTTGTTGTCAGGCCGCAGGTCTTTTTTGGATAAGAAACATTTTTTTACAAGTGGTGGTATTGTTGCTTTCAGCATGTTACTTGGTACTTTTATAAAGCTGAACATAAATTATAATTAGAACTGCAGTGCAAGGAGAAGTGGTTTGAGTTGAGAGCTGCTTGTTTTTTTTATACTTGATTTTGACTGGCATTCCAGTAATGTATTTAAAAAGTAATGTCTTTTTTCACGCCTCACAACCTTTTTGTTTCCATCTAGATATTAAGTAAGCTGTCATGTAGCCAATGCATTGAAATATTTTTTTCTTCTACAATTCATTTGTCTTGATTGGACTCTCATAATGATGGTTTGGCAGTGACACCCAGGGCAGCGCATTTAATTAAAGTCCCAGTTTTGGCATTTTTAGCATAGCCCCACACCTTTCTAGTTGGCCACACCACTTCCCATTGGCCCCACCTATTCAGCTGTCTCCTGCAGCCCCCCTTTGATTTGAGGTCACCAGCTGCCACTGCTGTTCAATATTATTATCCAAATGGTAAGTGCAACTGAGCAGTCAAGGCTTATTTGGAGTGGCTTTGTACAGTATCACTTTATACATACATACAGATATATATATATATATATATATATATATATATATATATATATATATATATATACACAATGTACTCTAGAGCTTAAATTATCTCTACACAAAACAGCCACAGTTGAAAGGTTTAAAATATTTAATAATAAATAATAAAAACACCAGACAATACTTCTTACTACACAGTGCTAGTCAAGAGTTCAGAGATCACAGAGAAATACTTAAAATAATACAGTAGAAATGTTCTGACTTCAATACAGAAAAAACAAATCTAATCTTCCTATTTCCTAGCTATATCTATGAGAAAACACAGTTCTAAAATAAACTTACATATAGAGCATAGGCAGAGTGCTGGTGATGTTGGATGTTCTCAAGACAAACGAAAAATGCGCTGAATCTCTCTGTCCTTAAATTGATAACACAGTACCACTGACTCATTTCAGATTACATCATTATTTTCTGTTTCCCAGGATAACAGAAGCTCAAAGTGTAACAGCCCTTTTGATCTTGCACCTGGTCAGGAAGCTACAGCAATAAAATACATTATATATGCAAATTCTAGCAATTAACACAAGTTTGAAAACAAAAGTAAGAATTCTTTCATCCACACATCTCAGCTCCAGGTTTTGTGATCAAAAAATTACACAATGCTTGACTTATCAGCTTTTTTACAGCAGAGTGCACTGTTGTTACAGTTTTGCAGTTCCACGTTTAACACCATTTTCCTCCATTTAAGAGAACAAGCATGTGGCTTACATTAATATTTACAAATGACAGAATTATCTACAAAATCCTATCTAGCTAGGCTGACAGCCTTCACATATCTTAACATACCCCACCCCAGAGAACTCAAGCAAGTTTTTCAAGTGACCCAGGAGAAATGTTGCTTGAGAGGATTAGGTCTATCTGAGTATACCTTACCCCATTCCCTGTCTTGAGAGGCCATCTGTGTTTGCATTGCTAATCTCACTGTGGTGCTGCACTGACATATCATATGCTTGCAACCCTAGTCTCCATCTAAGCAACTTGACATTTTGCTGGTTGACTCTGTTTAACCATGTTAGGTGATTGTGGTCTGTCACTACACTGAAATTTCTTTGATACAGACAAGGCTGCAGTTTCTGCAGTGCCCACACTATGGCTAGACATTCCTTTTCTACAGCTGCATAGCATTCATCCCTGGGTTGGAGCCTATGACTGAGAGAAACCATTGGGTTCTCTTCTCCCTCTGAAGAAATCTGGCTAAGTACAGCCCCCATCCCATGGTTTGAAGCATCCACCTGTACAACAAATTATTTGCTGTAATCTGGACTGGCTAACACAGGGATACCTCCCTAAGCTTCCTTAAGCTCATGAAATGCCTGCTCACATGCTGGAGTCCACACTACCTTATCTGGCCTGTTCTCCCTTGTCAGGTTTGTGAGGGGAGCAGCTATGGTACTATAACTGGGGATGAACTTTCTGTAGTACCCTGCTATCCATATGAATGCCCTCACCTGCTTTTTGTTAACAGGTGCAGGCCATGCCCGAAGGGCTTCTACTTTGGCAGGTCCTGGCCTGATCTTACCACTCCCCACTCTATGTCTCAGGTAGGAGAACTCTGCCATACCCTCCTGACATTTGCTGGGCTTAATGGTCAACCCTGCCCTCTGTAGTCTGCCCAGCACCTCCCTGACATGTTGAAGGTGCTATTGCCAGGAATGTCTGTATATGGCAATGTCATCTAGGCAAGCAAGGGCAAACCCTCCTGCTCCTGCTAGGATATTATCTACCAGCCTTTGGAAAGTCACTGGGCATTTTTCTTTTTAAAGGACATCTTTGTGAACTCATACAAGCCAAGGATTCATGAAGGCTGACCTCTCTCTAGCACTGGAAGTCAAGGGCACCTCCCAGTACCCTTGTTAAGATCAATGGTGGTAAAATACTTAGCCCCATCTAGCTGCTCTAGGGCCTCATCTGTCCTAGGCATGGGGTAAGCATCTGACTCTGTGTGACTATTTAATTTCCTGTAGTCCACACAGCGCCTGGTGCTGCCATCCTTCTTTGGCACCAGCACCATTGGGGAGACCCAGGGACTGTTGGACTCTTGAATTACCCCTAGTTCCAATATCTCCTGTATCTCCTCCCTCAGAGTCTGACTCTCTCAGGCACCTTATAAGGGGCCTGCCTAATAGGCCTTTGGGGTCCTGTATCCACCTGGTACTGCACCAGGTGGGTGCACCCTGGTTTCCCAGTGAACATGTCCCCAAACTCCTGTAACACTGCTTGTATTTCTCGAAACTGGTAGAAGATAGCTGCTAGGACATTGCTTCCTCTTCCACTGAGGTGTGAGTCCGAGCCTCACTGAGGAGATCAGTCTCCAGATTTCCCTCAGACTCCTCCTGCAACACACTGCAAATACTCAGCACAAGGGCCTCCCTATCATGGTAAGGTGTCATCATGTTAACATGGTACAGTTTGTGATCCTGCCTCCAGAATAGCAGTTCTACCATGCAGTAACATCACTTACCTTTCTTACCACCTTGTAGGGTGCCTCCCAAGCTGCTTGCAGCTTGTTGGGACTGACAGGAATGAGAACCATTGTCTGCTGACCTACAGCATATGCTCTAGCTTGAGCATTCCTATCATACCATACCTTTTTCTGTTGTTTGGCTTCTGCCAGGTTCTCCTGAGCCAAGCCCATGAGTTCCCTGAGCCTTGTCTTGAGGTTTAGGACATATGCCACAACAGACTCCTTATGAGATTCACACTCACTTTCTCACTCATCACAAATTAAATCTAGAGGCCCCTCACCCTATTCCCATACAGCGACTCAAAGGGGTGAAAAACCTGTGGCTTCCTGTGGAACCTCTCTTTAAGCAAACAACAGACGGGAAAATATTTGTCCCACTCCCTCATAAACTGGTATGCAAATGCCCTTAGCATGGACTTGATTGTAGAGTTTAACCTCTCAACCAGACCATTAGTCTGGGGGTGGTAGGGGGTTGTCTTCAGGTGCTCCACCACACAGTACTTCCACAGACAAGCCAGCAGGTCTGACATGAAATTGGCACCTCTGTTAGTCAGTATTTCATATGGGAAACCTACCCTGCTGAAAATCTCTAACAAAGCATTTGTCACATTTTCTACCATCAGTAGAGGACTAAGCCATTGCCTCAGGGTATCTTGTGGCATAATCTACTACCACTAGGATACGCTTTTTCCCTGTGGAACATGGGGTACTCAGAGGCCCCACAATATCCATAGCTACCCTCTGAAATGGCTCCTCAATCACAGGAAAATGCATTAAAGGAGCTCTCACCTTGTCTCCTGCCTTGCCTACCTTTTGGCACTGCTCACAGGTCCTGCAGTACCCTGTTACATCTCTGGAAATTCCAGGCCCATAGAAGTTCTGCATAATATGTCTCTTTGTATGTTTTATGCCCATATAACCTGCAAAGGAAATAGCATGGGCTATGGCTAGAAGCGTCAGATGGTAGGCTCTAGGTACTACAAACTGCTGTACCATCTCACCTTCTAGTTCTCCCTTAGGGGTTCACTCTCTATACAGTAACCCTTTATCCCAGTATACCAATTTCCCCTTCCATTGAGAATTAGATGCCTCACTAGCTACCTGCCTCAGGTCTTGTAAGATAGGGTCTGAGAGCTGAGGCTGTCTCAACTCTCTCTTTGTAACCCTTCCCAGCTCCCCTTCCACAGGAAGTTGGGCATCCTCTGACAGCGGTGCCTCACTATCAGCCTGGGTACTACTACTCACCTCTACCTTTGCAGTCACTCTGTCCAAGGGAACATTGGTACCCACAAGCAGCAGTGTCTCACCTTCAGTCTCACTGCTACAGAGTAGCTTCCTCCCTGAAGTAACCACCTCACCAGTCCTGGCTGCAAGTATGTGGTCTGTCTGGATCTCTCCCAGGCTACCAGACTCACATGCTTGTCTTGAAGCCTGACTGCGTGTAACTACATAAACACATGGTACTACCTCATCAAAATCCTTCCCTAGCAGTACGTCTGCAGGATGGTAGGTCACTACCCCTGTTATCTCAAGACAACCTACTATTGGAGTTTTGTCTTCCCCACTTACTGGCTCTCTCACCTTTTGTTCCCCACCTTGCCTCCATGGACATCTGTATGCCACATGGCCCCACTGATTGCATTCAAAACATTTAACTCTAGGTCCTGGACATGTATCTGGACTAGTGGGTTCCCCTGCTACTGGGAGATTCTGTTGGGGCAGTCTGGGCTGCCCACCATGGACTCCTTTAGATCAATGAGCAGTATTTGTGGTCCCTTTTCTTGTGCAGGGATGCCCTGCTTGCTAGGTATAGGTCTACGTTCTTCCCCAACTCATCTGAAGTAGCACATTGTCTGTCAGCTAACCAGATCTTCATGTCCTCAGGCAAAGTGCTAAGGGCTTGTTCCCTCACCAAAATGTATACCAGCCCTTCAAAAGTGGTGACCTGACATAAACTCACCCACCTATGAAAATAAGTGCTCAGTTCAACAACATATTCACACACACTTTCATCTGTCTTGCATCTATGCTGACAAAACTTTTAAGTATAAATTTTAGGTATTACCTTAAAAAACTTCTAACAAGCAATTCTTAACAGCAGTGTAATTAAAATAGTCAACATCAAACATTTTGGATGAAACAGTTACAGCTTTACCATGGAGTTAGAGGGCCAGGAACTGTACCCAGTGCCTTTGACCAACATCATACTGTTTACATACCCTCTCAAACATATGAATGAAACTATCAAAATTATCCCCCTCTGTAAACTGCAGAAGAAATTTACTGACCATTTGTGCTTCTGGGGTCCAGTTACTCCATTCACCATTACTTCCATGACTCTGCTGAAGAGTCCGCATCTCCTTTTCATGCTGCCTCTGCCTTTCCTTCTCCTCAGCTTCCAGGCATAGCTGTTTCTCAGTCTCCTAAGCCGGTAGATGTCTCAATCTCTCTGCTGCTTCTGTCTCCAAATGCCTGGCCTCCAACTCGAATCTCATTAGCTCCAGATGAATTTTAAGTCCTCTGCAGAAAGGTTGAGCTGTCCATTCTCTGAGTGTTGTACATCTCCATGGCCAGTCTGATCGCCCTCCTGATTGCTGTTTTTTGATGCAGCTGTGACCAGAGCTGCAATAATTTCTGCCTTAGTCAGGTTTCCATGCACCAGTCCCCTAGCCTGGCACATCTCAGCCAGCTGGCTCCTTGTCAGCTTTCCATACTCCTCTGCTGACACGCTTGCCTGCTCTTCCTGACTAACTAAGCTAACAAAAGAAATAAAACAATTGCATGGGTGATTTAGAGTACAGAAATGCCTTCAGAGATCACTGTACACTAGCTACAGGAATTCACACTACCCACACCACTACAAGCCAATTAGTATTTGCCAACCAATTAATATGTGGTGTGGATATCCCACCACTGCCAAACAATATGTGACATTTGATTGCCAGAAGTCATATCCTGTGGAGCAGACCTTTGAATGCAACACTGTCTTTACTGGCAACTACGTGTGTTTCAGCTAGATTTATAAAGTGACACTATTTTCTGGCCTTTGCCCACCAGTGACGTGTGCCCTTGTGCAGATGTCTTGCTCTAACAGGAGCTAGGTGTCTTATGTGAAACCCATGTCAGTGCAGGCATACCTTGTCCTGTAGGATGCAGACATATGTGCAGTCACTGACACCTGCTTTGCAGCTGTGGACAGCACACTAACCTTGCGAGATTACTCATCCCATCATATGTTTAGACCCCAAATGGAGGGCTACAAAGCCACAGGAGGTGGAGTGTTGAACATAACATATACATACACACCTCCAGGCTGGCCAAACAGAATGACGCATGGGAGACATTCTGAATGCAGTTAATAGTTGACAAAACACCTACTCAAATCATAGCAGGCTACAGGCCTCCAACCATGACTATGGACACCCACCACACCTATTGGGACTTGCTGGAATCTGTTAGGATTCAATCATCTACCATGCTCCTGGGTGATTTAACTACCCGACTATAGTGTGTGTGACCCCCGTGTACTGGCCCAGCACTCAAGGAGCCTGAATCCTCACCACTAACACCAGTGAGGGGTGTCCACATAGGGGAAGATAACAAATATGCACACAGTAAAGTACAATTTCCCTTAACAGCACACAGAGATCACACTCAGTCTGGGGCTGGTTTCTCCCTTTCTCTCCACATACCCAATAAGACTGTCCACTGGCACAGTTATAGGGCCCGTACCTCAGCCTAGTGGTCAAGCTAAAACTTTCAGCACCCTCTCTGTTCAACCATTTCTTCGTATCCTTGCCCAAGTAGCTGACAAACATACACTTTGAGATAAGAGTTATATACAATAACACAGACACTTCTGGGGAAGGCTGGCACAGGTTCTCCAGCTGTCCCCCTTTTAGCCAGACTATATGGTAGAAATCACTGCCACCACCCACTAATATTTATCATCTACTAAAATGCCCTTATGAATGGGTGTCCAATTATACTGTGCAATATTATTATCCAAATGGTAAGTGCAACTGAACAGTCAAGGCTTATTTGGAGGGGCTTTGTACAGTATCACTATATATATATGCAATGTACTCTAGAGCTTAAATTGTCTCCACACAAAACAGCCACAGCTGAAAGGTTTAAAAATATTTAATAATAAATAATAAAAACACCATTCAATACTTCTTACTACACAGTGCTAGTCAAGAGTTCAGAGATCACAGAGAAATATTTAAAAGAATAGAGTAGAAATGTTCTGACATCAGTACAGAAAAAAACTAATCTAACCTTCCTATTTCCATGCTATATCTAAGAGAAAACACAGTTATAAAATAAACTTACATATAGAGCATAGGCAGAATACTGGTGATGTTGGATATTATCAAAACAAATGCAAAATGCTCTGAGTCTCTCTGTCCTTAAATTGATAACACAGTACTACTGACTCATTTCAGATTACATCATTATTTTCTGTTTCCCAGGCTAACAGAAGCTGAGAGTGTAAGAGCCCTTTTGATCTTACACCTGGTTGGGAAGCTACAGTAATAAAAGACATTATACATGCAAATTCTAGCAATTAACTCTAGTCTGAAAACAAAAGCAAGAATTTCTTCATCCAGACATCTCGGCTCCAGGTTTTGTGATCAAACAATTACACAATGGTTGACTTATCAGCTTTCCTACAGCAGAGTGCACTGTTGTTGCATTTTGGCAGTTTCACATCTAACACCATTTTCTTCCATTTAAGAGAACAAGCATGTGGCTTACATTAATATTTACAGACGACAAAATTATCTACAAAATCCTATCTAGCTAGGCTGGCAGCCTTCATGTATCTTCACAGTGTGCATGACCTATGTCACCTGAACATGAATGCACAGAGATTCCTTGGCTTTGTCAATGTCAATGCAGTCGATCAGCTGGTCAGCACTCCTACGACAGGTGGAAATATCCTGAACCTGGTCCTAATCAACATAAGTAGCCACTGTAGCACTCCTACAGTGTTGTACTCCTTGGTAAGATCTGACCACATAGCCATCAGTGTTCAGGTCACCATCTCCCCTGCCCGCCCCTGTCAGGGTAAAAACAAAATTGACTTTACACAAATGACTATAAATCTCCTCAGAGCAGGTAGAAGTAGCTTTACAGCCAATGTCCCATCAGTTGGAACCAGCAGTAGTATTCAGGCCTTCACCAGAATACTATGTGGGCCCCTACATAGCTGTATGGACTCAGCAATACCTGACAGGACAACATCATCTCCCTCAAGGTAGGGTAAATGTCCATGGTGGACAGCAGCAATACACAAATAGCATAATAGGTGGAAATAATTGCTGGACAAGGCCAAGAACAAACAGGTGCCATATTGGAAGCAATGTCACCTTGGTCTGCACAAGCAAATAAGGTCACAGGTGAATTACCCTAAGGCTATCTTTGAGTGCAAATTGGACACATCCACTAAGGCCAATCACTAGGCCTTCCTGATATGTGCCTGCAATCCCAGAGGCAACACACAAATCTGCTCTGTTGTGGTGGTCAATAACACCACGTACACATACGGCATAGATATAGGCAACTAGCTGCAGACAGGTAAAGTGTAAATATCACCTCCCTGTCCCCCCATTGGTATGCATGTGCATGCACAATACCTGCCCCCCTCCCCTCATCATCAGGAAGCAGGTCGGTAATGCCCTCTCAAAGGAAACACATGGATGTCTCCATAGGCCTGATACCATCCCTGGCTGCATCTTACATGAACACAGGCATGGGCTCTCAGACCCATTCTGCACTGTAGTCAACCACAGCCTGAGCACGAGCATTATCCCATCTGCACAGAGGACAGCCACTGTCATCCCTATACACAAAGGCAGAGCAGTCCACCAGCCCAGCCAATCATATGCACATTAGCCTAACTAGCCTGCTCTGCAAGGGCATGAAAGGCAATACCAAAGACATTATGAACAGGGACATCGGCAACATTGAAATGCCTGAGCCCACACAGCATGGTATTGTCAAAGGGAGATCAGGCCTGTTAAACCTGGTCGATCTCTCTGAAGTGGTCAACAAGCACAAGGACATGGAGAAGATGGTGAACAAGGCCTACCTTCACCTAACCCAGTTCTCTCACAATAATCCCCAGGTGGCCAGGATACATACGCCTACACAGCTAGGCACCAACCTGTATGTTACCAGATGGGTAGCTAACTGGCCCAATGATAGTACCCATTCGGTCAAAGCAGTGGAACCCACTTCTAGTAGTAGAGTCTTCCAAAGTGGTGTACCCCAGTGATTGGTATGGGGCCTCTACTGTTTCAGATATACATATCTGAGGTACAGGACAAAAGCAGTGGTCTGTGGCTGACCAGGTGTACAGATGCTTGCAAGCTGACCACTGTCTTACATTCCCCTACTGATGTGAGCATCCCCCAAGAGGCCCTCACCCAATTAATGACTGGTGCAAGAAGCATTTCCGTAAACTGAATGCCAGGAGAGGCATCATTCTCCCTGCTGTGGCAGATGTCATTCACACTAATTATGACAGTAATAATGTACTGACCATGCAATCAGGTGTGAGGCGACTTGTGCACCAAGGTTGGTAGCAACCTGACAGTTTCCCACCATGTGGGCACCATTGTACAGAAGGCTGTCGACATGGCTCACCTCATAAATATGGGTATGTCATCCAGAAACCAGGAGGCCATAATATCCCTGTATTCCACCCTTATCAGATGCATTACCAAGTAAAATGGCTCTTTTGGCATGTACCTTGCCAAGCAAATGCAGCAGTTGCAGAGACCACAGAGGTTCCTGACCAGGCAATTCCAGGGTCTGGAACATCTATCCAATACAGGTAGGCTGAAAGCCCTGTCTCTGTACTCAGTCTCATACAGACTGATCATAGGTGACCTGTGTCTGGCATACAAGGCCATGTCCAAGCCAGTCTTGATGGCATTTCTGCATATCTGTAAGACAGATTGCACTCATGCATCATGCACGCAAGGCCCTCACGTGGTCTATGACATGTATAGTACTTGTTGGCGAGATAGTGTAGTGTCCCACACAATACACTGTCTGTAAAATACACTCTCTCCTCGTGTCTGGCAGTGTACATGTATAGCCCTCTTTAAGAAGAAGCTGGACAACTGTATTGGAAATGGATGAGACACCCCTGGGATCTCATGTGTGTCCCAGCTGAACAGGGGAAACAGGTGCTGGCTTGGAAGGGGCATGGGCGAAAGTCTGGGCCAGGCTTATGAGGGCATCAGGGCCAATAGCCTGGTATCATCTTACGAGGATATTCACCTAGTACTTTACATGTTTCCTGTATGTATTGCAGACTGTCCTGCAATGTTGTCTGAAATTAATCTCTGTGAGTCTGAACTGTGTATGTACTGCAGTGATAGTGTATAGTTTTGTCCCCTCATCAGTTATTATCACATATATATAGCACAACTCAGCTCTTACAGTACATGAATATGCACTTGGTGACACTGTATAGCTCACTCCAATAGCCTTAGTCTTGGCCACAATTACCATTCTGCTACTAGGCTCATCACACAGTAGGATTTGTCACCCTTTGTTGTGGGCCTGACAGTAGCAGTGAAAGAGATGGATTACGGCAGGTAGAACTACCGTAAAGCCTGCTCTGAAGAGTCCATAAGTGTCACAGCTGTGCCAGACTGTACAGGAGTGTGTGCGCATATGTGTGTGTGTGTGTGTGTGTGTGTGTGTGTGTGTGTGTGTGTGTGTGTGTGTGTGTGTGTGTGTGTGTGTGTGTTTGTGTTTTAAGTGTATCAGCAAACATAATACTGCAGGGTATTAATTTACATATGTTGTGTTCCCCTCGCGGGTGAACAGAGGGGTTGGTGTCCCTCCCCCTCACAACCTGATGTCAGTGTCTTAGCGGACTCCCATGACAATGGTGGTCATAGTGAGGCACAGGTGGGGTTGTCGGTGCCTGGTTCCATGCCATTGTTTGGTATCCCACTTTCACCCACCATGTCACTGCACACAGTCAGTATGCCCACACATGCCCAATCCCCAGCAGCCGCAGATAATGGACAGATTAAGGGTGGTGACATGGAACAGGCTAGTGTGTTGAGTATGGTGAGTGTGAGTGTAGACACCAGCCATAGGCAGAGAGCAGGCGAGGTCACACACAGGCAGATTGCTCACAGAAGACTTCTGCCCATCAAGCCCCACATAGTTTAGTAAACTTGTAAATATAGTGCAGACCTGGTACTTTTACATCAGTATTTTAAGCCTTCAGGATCTTCATTAAGCAGTGACTTGAAAATTAGCACATTATGTCAATTATGTGTAAACAGAGTGCATTCACAGCTAATTATCAACAGAATCATCAGCATATATAACTGTGTCATGTCATATTTTGCAGAATTTGATTTCTTAAACTGTTACAAAGGTAAATATGTTGTTCAAATGACATAGAGTTATACAGCCTACATTATCACTAATTACATATTCATCTATAGCTTATTAAAATAGGCTTTCACATCTGTTACAATTTCTATAACACTTTAAGTGGGAATAAAATATCATGACCAATGCTAAAAGAGTATTTACATACTCCATACCCCATGTTTCATCTGTAGTTATTTTTATGAAAACCCAATTTACTTTTCCTTTGTAAAATTAATACATGGATACTGAGCTATGTAAAACACATGACAAGGACTGCAGTTGCATATTTATCTGCATTAGTAGAGTGGCAGTGCTGTACTATAAACTGCCTGTTTTTAGATGCCTTTGGAGAAAAGTTACCAGTACAAAATATGACAAAGGGAATAGAATTTATTAAAACAAAGCATAGTACAGTAAAACAAATTATTATGTCGACATCATGCATAGTTAAGTTAGTACAAACAGTACATTATAATGTATTTGGAAGTTAATGTGACAATAATTAAATTCCATCATTTGAAGCAATTGAAATGAATAAATATGGTCATAGTATTTTAAAAAACTGCCTTCAGTAAAATGCCCCAATTATTAAAGGATTTCTAATTACAAAACTGTAAAATTGCAGAAAGTCACAGCCATAACTTGACACATTTCATCATAATTGTTTGGACACTATAGACATTCCTATGGAACAGAAGGTTTCAGTGTCCTATTTTGTGAGGAAATGGTACAAACAAGTGCATAACAATACTGACCTGTTAAAATCGTGTGGGAATATACTTGGAAAGCTCTCTAGTGAATACTTTTAAATAATCTGTTATAGGCAGATGTAGTCTCATTGGACTAAGGGAAAGTTTTAATAGTGAAGACTACAATACACTAAAAGAAAAATAAATACATTAAAATGAAGATCATGGCTGTATATAAGAAAGACACTTAGCCAAAAGCCAGAAAATGAAATGCAGGTATAAAAGATCATAAAGGTAAAAACGATACAAGCTGAATTATGGGGAAGGGGATATCCCAAGGCTGAGTTCTACATTTATTCTACACTTATTTTCATTCTAAACTTGTGATATTAAAGACTATAATGATGTATTCTATACAAATGTCATAGAAAATGTTAAAACAGACTAGTTGATTTTCAGTGAGGATGATATGTTTAGACTTCAAAATGTTCTAAACAGCATGTACAGGTGCTAGAAACAAAGTATCTCAGGATTAAATATGTGTAAGATGAACTTATTTAAAATCTGGAAATTTTAAATCAAGATGATGCTATGCTTTCTGTAATAGAATAATGATAGAAGTTGTGCATTGTAATGATTTAGAAAAGGAATAATGACTGCATAGATTAAATCAGTGACAATATTAAGGCAGAAGGTTGCAAAATTAAAAAAATCAGATAGCAGTCAATGGTCCTGATTTTACTAAGGGCTGGTTTAATGCTAGATGAGAGGGCTGGTCATGAGTAGAAACAATAAAAGCCTGAATGATCTTAAATTCTTTCTAGGAGATGAAGGAGATGAAACATGGAATGTGGAAGTACTGATGACAGCTGTGTGGAGTTTATGAATCCTAGCTTAGGGATAAACATTTGTGGTGGAGAAAGTGTGATATCAAACCAGTTTGTCAACAGTGAATGATATACCATGTATAGTCATTCTGATATTAATGTTATAGAGAGGAACACAAAGTGCAGTGCAGTATGTCATATGCACACGATAAATGCTAGGTCAAATGAAACAGTATAAGCATAAGAACCAATCAGTTTCCACAGATGATAGAACTGCCAGTTTAGTGGTACAGTACACATGACAATCTGTGTAAATGTGCATTATTAGTATTGGCATCTCTGAGGAAATGCATGATAAAAAATACTGTGCAGTGTAACGATGATCACTTTTGCACACTCATAACCCTACATAGCATTCGAATGATTAATGCATAGTTCTGAAGAACCGCTATGTTCTACATGTTGATGCTCTATGTGTTCTATCATCAACATGCTGTGCTGTATCTGACCCTGCTGCATAGAAATGTCTTGTTCCATCACAGACTAAAGAATCTGTCAGTGCTGAGAACTGATGCAGAAGTCAGAAATGTGGTAGTCAAGGCATAGAGTTTTATCACTGCACAATGTACCTGCTGTGTGTAGTGGCCAGTAAATGGATCACAGAGAGTAAATTATTGCACTATTTAAGTACATATTTGCAAATTTGAAAAATATCAAATGTGGTAAGGCCATATTATACATATGTGTACATATTCAACACTGTGTTGGTTTACCACAAACATGCATGGATAGATGTTGGCAAACCACTAAAAGTGTCTCCACATTCTATAAACTGTGACAGAAATAGAGAATTATGTAGCAGGACACTGGTAATACTCCATAAGTAACACAGAAAGAAATCCATCTCAACAACTAGAAGCAGATATACAAAGTAGTTCTAGTCATGCTTGTATTAGTGCAGATTTGATAGCTTTATGTCATTATATAGTGGAATAGTATGTCAGTTCCAAAAGTCAAAAAGTATCTGCATAAAGTTGTATTCAAAGAAGATGGTGTGAAGACTTAAAGATAACTTGTCTATAAAGTAATGTGTGTAAAAACTACATTATGATTTCTAGGCACTGGTACAGGGAAGTGAACATGAAAAAATACTACACTAATACAATCCTCGGGATTTATAAAGTTTGAGCCAGGTGCAGGCGTAGATTTGGCATTCTAACCCCAAATATGGCCGCCGAGCAATCGAGGTAGAGGCTGGTCCCATGTGCACTACCTACGTATGCTACGCCCGCACAACTACCGGGCCCTGTATTCTAATTACCCCATATGCAGCAGCGTAGCATGCAAATGAAGATATGTAGCGATCCAGGAAGTGGTGCAGGTGAAGAGTAAGCATGCAGAAATGTAAACCATAGAAAAAGGGTTACATTTTTTGCAAACATAAAATCGGAGCCATGACAGCCGACCAAACACATGTATTATATTGTTAATATAGCCAATGGTGAAATATATAGCCAGTGGCATAAAAAAAATGTACAAAATATAAAATTAACATTTAATATATATAGTCGCACTATTGCGATGTGGAAGCGCAGAAAAGCGGTGCACGAAGGGGATCTCAAGGAAAATATAAAAATATAGAATAAAACTGCAATGTAACACATATCATGATTTCCCCATAATAGTCAATGGCAGGCATGCTACACCATACTATGGTGCAAGGGTTGCTAAGGGGCTGTGACAGTGTTATGCTTGGTAGCTAGGAATTAGTAGGCAATGCCATGCAAATTAGAGGAGTAATAGTGAATCACAGATTCCCCGCTGGTGTAAGGATGCACCTCACAGCATAGCATTATAATACCGAGGTGTGCCCTTGAGATAAAGATGACATCAATAGAGGGGTGCGTCGCCATTGCTGTAAACACATTGGAACATTGCTAAACTGGTTTGCCCCTAGCTAGGCAAAGCTGTAGGATAGGGGTGTGTTGAACTGGCCATAGCTTTGCTTAGCTGAGAGTACACAAGGTAACTGAGTATGCATGTGAACGGAGATGAAAATGTGCGTAAACGCGGTAAACGGGTTTGCGCAGTGCGCATTGCAGCTGAAACAGGAAGGATATAGGAAAGAAATAATGAAATGCTGCAGCAGGGAAATTGGAGTACAAATGACTAATTAACACCTAGGAGCCTACAATGGGCCATTGACAAGAGCTAACAAGGCTGCAAGCAGCTAACTACAGAATAGGAAAGGGGAGGGGCTGTACTACAAAGAAAACAGTAAAGTGTCAAAGCAGAACAAAGCTGATTTGCAGTATATCAGCTACAAGATACATTTTTGCCATGACTGGGTAGGGAAAGTACAAAACAAGAAAGAGGGCAGGTGGATGCATGCCTGATAATGGGAGGGGATCCAGGTTTAAAAGTGAATTAAAGGGCAACAAATTATTCAAGGCAGGCAAGCATAACTCCACAGTAAAGGCCCCACACTTGCAGTACTCATTGTAAAACCCATATTTAAGACACTCTGCAGCTGGAATAGCTCATACACACCCAATGACATCAACAGCATCCATAGCACAATAGTATAAAGTGTGAAAGCACCTCACACACATTTGTGTATTCCCATACACTCTGCACCAGTGGTGTATACAGACAGGGAACTTTTAGTATGTACATGTTAGGGGCTGCCATAGCTTTGATCCACCAGCATGTGTTGGAGACTGAAGGTGGTGTGGAGGATGATGCACATGACCACCTCAGGCACCAGAGGAGGAGGAGAGTGTTCAGACTCAGGGTAACCTACCAGGGGCTACATGAACTGGAGATAGTAGAGCATTACAGTGTGGACAGGGACATCCTACAGCAACTTGTGGAGCTGTGCCAGACAGGTCTCAGAGCCAGAAGAAACAGAGGGGAACCCATCCCAGTGGATATGAAGGTATGTGTAAGCCTGAGAATGCTAGCTACAGGTACTTTTCAAAGACCAACAGGGGATATCATTGGTATCTCACAGGCATCAGCATCCAGGGTACTACACCAGTTCCTGGATGCCATGTTACCACATGCCAATGAGCACATATACTTCCCCCGAATGCAGGAGGAGTTGGCCAGCAATATGCTTCTCTTCCACCGTGTGGCAGAATACCCGGAGGTACTAGGTGCAATAGACTGCATGCACATACACATCAAGTCACCACCCGGTGAGCAGGGTAGGTGCTACATAAACCACAAGGGATACCCCTCCATCAACTGCCAGGTCATGTGCAATGCCCAGGGCATTATCATGGATGTGTGTGCTGGCAGCCCTGGAAGCTATCACGACTCCCACATCTGGCATGCCTCACAGCTGTATCAGTTATTTTCCAGGGGGGACATCCCAAATGGCCACCTGGTGGGGGATGCTGGCTATGCACTGGAACCGTGGATGATGACTCCCATCAGAAATGGACACACACCCATGCAGGAATGCCATAATGAGGCACACGCACAAACCAGAATCATCACAGAGTGGTGTTTCAGATGCTGAAATCATGGTTCTGTTGCTTGGACATATCTGGTGGAGCCTTGCAGTACTCTCCAGGCATATGTGCCCACATCTTCATAGTATGTGCCATGCTACACAATATGATCCTGTGAAAACAGCTGCAGCAGGGACAGAATAGTGAAGGCCCTCACAGCCCAACACCATTGCCAAGGGCCCTACAGGCACAGAGGTACTCAGACCACGAACACCCTGAGCCAGCCCCAGTAGGCAGACGGAGGTGTCCCCAGTATGGCCATGCCTTGGCAAGGAGGGAACGTATAGCACACACACTGACAGTGTAGGCACCTAGGGACTGACACCTTTCTCCACCTGCACACACAGTAAAAATGGATGGCACACACACAAAACTACCTGTAAATTGTCATGTATAGGCAGTCTACTGTGTGCATCCAACATAGGCAGCCCTCAACTATTGCACACACAATTGCCATTGGCACAAGGTAAGTCAAGACCTGAAACGTAAATTAAGCTATCAGCATGTGCTGATATTATATGTATAGGTTCATAGGTAGGTACTTGGCCAACTGCCAGAGGCCATTCATAAGCCTAGCCAAAATGTGTCAGCTTTTGCCACCCCATTGATTCATTAACTGTCCCTCTGTGGAGCAGAGCCAATGGTGGGATCCCTGGGGTGGATCTGCTCTTCCCCATCCACTCTTCAAGGTTTCTCTTGCAGAGTGTTAATGAGGGACTCTGTATAATGTAGTTAGGGATGTTGTTCCAAAGTATGGGGAGTGTCTGTGACAGGAATCCATTCCTCCTGCATCTTCCAGTTATTATTGTGGCAAGGTTCAGCTCACTACAGTGGGTGGCTCACTGTGACATGGATTACCATAGGTGGAGCATATCCATTAAGCCTGCGTTTGACATGGCTATGTTGGCCAGCAGAGATAATTTCTGGGTAAACGAGATGCCACTGAGTAAAGCAGGAGTTTATTCAGTCTGGCTGTATAAGGCATATGTTTGAGGCCAGTAATACCCTTGGCGAGGTACATTCATGGACCTTCCAGCTGTTGGAAGTGTTTTCTGAGGTACATCCCAAATGGGTTATTATACCTTATGATGGGACTGATGAGTGATGAGTAAAGGGGCACTATAACCCCAGTATGTCTAAATGGGAACCCTTTAGTAATCAGATGGCCTACATAGAAGGATGTCCTAACTACTTTGGAGATATGATTGTCAAAGGGGAGATTACTATCTACCTTAGTCCCCAGATACCTCATTACCTCGTCCATATTAAAGTGGCTGACACTTATGTGTTAATATGTGGGTGCTTAATATTCTACAATGGAATGACCATGCAGTTAGTGGCGCTTGGCTGGAGGCCATGACATTGACACCCTTTGTCAGTCTCTGTGAGGCCCCTTGAGGGATGTTTGTGTCAGCCGGACTATCAATTATGGCTCCCAGTTCACAGTCATTGCAAGACATGGTCTGCCGTAGTCCACCTGTGTTTGCCTGTACCTCTGAGAAGTATATGCCAAACAGCAGAGCTCCCAGGACTGAGTCCTGTGGGACACCAGTCATGACTGGTCAAGAGTTGGACCTGGAGACTGCTAGTCGTACCATGTGGGTTCTATGTGTAAGCCCATTGGCAACCCAACCTGCGATGTATGGGTGTATGTACAGGCTGGTGTATTTATCAATAATACCTGAGTGGGGCATGGTGTCAAAAGCCTTGATGAGGTCCAGGTAGTATGTGTGAACCACCTCTCCTGTCATCTAATGTCTTGGTGACTGTATGTAAGACGTCAAACAGGTTCAGTAGACAGGTACTACACTCAACCAAGCTGACCTGGGTTGGGTCACGTGTTTGGAGGTTACCAATGTCTTTGTTAATGAGAGCCATGAGGATGCAATCCATACCATTGCAGTCCAGGCTAGTCAGGCTTATGGGGTGGTAGTTACCATGGTCAGTTGTGATTCCACCTTCATGGAGTGGAATAACCGTTACCACTCACCATTGTATGGGCATGTAGCCTGTGGAGAGGCTGAGTTTGAAAAGCTTAATTAGGTGGGGTGTCAGGTTGTCTTGCACAGTTTGCAAGATTCAGTCTGGGACAACATCTCCCTCCATTGACACTGTGTTCTGCTGTTAGAGAGGGTCATTTCCACCTGTGTGTCTCTGATGTGTGGGATACTGTACCTTTTGGGTAGTGTTATGGGCTTTTTAGGGGGTGAAGTATGCACTGAATGTATCTGCAAGGATGTTGGGGATATCAGTAGGGTCAGCATATTTTCTGCTATATTTCACCGGCACAGTGCAAATCTGTGTGTCACCACTTAGATCCTTGACATAGCCAAAGAAGGCTTTGTGGTTATCTTTCAAATCCTTGTGTATTTTCCTGCTGATGTTAGCCTTGGATGATGTCATGAGGGACCTACGTATCATACTAATAGTGGTCATTGATGTCTGCCCTTCGTGGGATTTGCTGTTTGTCTGGAACACTGTCCTACTTCTGTACTATAGCCTGTTTATTGCAGGGGTCCACCAGACTGGTGTCCTTGTCTAGGAGGAGTGAGTCTTGGTTTACCAGTGATGGCACGATCCATACATCCATGTAGGTGCTTATAGATTGCATTTGTAAATCTGTCTGTATCTTGAGCAGTGTTTCCCCTTAGCATGGGGGCTGTGAAACCCCCCACCCCTGTCACAAGTAGTGTAAATTTAGCTGTAGGAAAGGTATACTCTGTTGTTTCCATGGGTGGGGGAGGTGTTTGGGTGTGGAAACAGTAAATAGTTCATGGTCAGATCTAACCAGTGACTGATTAACCTCTGCTGTATTGTACCTGTTGCCCATGTTGATGATGACCACTTCTAGTATGTTTCCACCCCTCATTAGAGAGGTTACCACCTGATACAGGGCATATGAGGTGATAAATTCCAGGAAGCGGTTGGCCTGGAAGTGAGTACCCGAGTAAGTTTCCCAGTTAATGGTAGGGTAGTTGACATCGACCAATGCCAGGATGTGCGTTAGGACTGTCATGTTCTCCACTGTCTCCAGGTAGGTGGAGTGGTGGTCCTGGGTCATGGAAGGTGATCTGTAGCAGGCCGCAGTTTACATTGCAGTTGTGGCTGATGTTAGCTGCACATGGATGATCTCAGAGGTATCATGCTGCCCCACTAACCTGGAGGTGTAGGTATCCCTGATGAATATGGATACACCCCCTCCATGTCTGTCAGTCCATGTTCTGTGGCTGAAATGTGTGGTATGAGTTGTAGTCTGGTAGTGCTGGTGTGCTCTCAAGAGCATTAAGACGGGTCTCAGTTACTGCACAGATGTTGATGTTGTCCATCCTGAAGAGTGCTGTGAGTGCATACATGTTGTGATCACAACCCCTGGTGTTAAGAAGCATAACCCTCATTGATTCTGCTATTGTGCTGTTTACTGAGCTAGTATTCATCTTTGAGACTCTCCTAAAAAAAGGCACCATGGGGGCACCAATAGACTTGGCCAGTATTCCAAAGCCTAAGGCTGACACATAAGCCGGTATGGTATTGTTGCATGCATGTTTCCCATCTGTCCTTGTTTCTCATCTCTCCTCTAGGTAACCTACTGGTAAGCAATAGAAAGCCTTAAACTTATACAAGTTTGCTAGCTTCCAAGATAGCCTTTTGGATTGCTAAGTATCAGTGTTCTGTATGTTCTTTCTGTACTTAACTGTTTCCTGACTACATGGTGATTTCTCACTGTATATTGTGATCTGAAAGTCTGTTTATTCACATATTATGGCTGTGATGGTCTGCACTTTAGAGGTTCACAGATAGCCTACTACCTATCTACCAAGGGCAATTAGAAGCATAGCTACAGTGTGTTGGCTTTTTCCGCACCATTGATGAAGTAACTGAGCCTCTGTTAAGCATATCCAATGGAGCAATTCCAGGCAGAGTTGCCGGAAGCTGTTAAAGACTGGGGTGGTGGAGGGTAATAGGGGCACTTAGTGATCTAAAGAGGGCATATTAATGTGACAATTCAACACTATTCAATTTCCCCAACAGGTCTCACAGCTATCAAACTGGATGGGCTCCCCTGCCACCCCCTGGCTGTATGGTTCTGGGACACATGATCCCAGGGGTGCATATTCTGTTACCCATTCACACAACAAGGTTTCCCTTGAAGTGTGTCAGTGAGGGGCTATGCCTGATGTAGTTAGGAATGTAATGTATTGTCTCACATTACATTTTTTATATGTTGTTATTTCAAGAATAAGTGAAGCTCAGTGGGTTTGGGGGCCTCCGCCATTTGCTTAGCCTGGCTTACACATAGAAATCATCTAAATAGGAAATAGGTGGAAGCAACATTAATGTCAATAGTGTAATGGTTACAGCATCTGCATAGCATCTTTGCATTCGAGGTCCCAATCCCAATAAAGTCAGGGATGTTTATCATGTTAAAAAGTATACCTTAACCACAGCTTGCATATATAGGTAGTAATCATCTGTATAATAAACATTCGAAACACCCAAATAAACCCATGTGCGCTAGAGAGTAAAGTCAACAGAGAATTTAATGTTATGTAAGCACATAGTGAGATGTTACTTCACTAAAATGTATATATCCTGCGTAGTTAGCGGATGTGGCCGTGTTTGCGCACACAGGTTATACGTTACAAAGTTTGTTTAACTGTGTTTAACCGCTGCTGTAATGTCACACAAGCACTTTTAAACATGCTTACAACTTCTTAAATGAGCCTTATTCTGGAGTAAAAAATGTTTTTAAAGCATCGCAAGTGTTGAACCCTGGACCATGCACACTATAGTCATGGGACTTACCACTAAGGCATCTGAGGTGTATACATGTTTCATGGTCTTTAGATTACACCTTATACCATATGCATTCCACTGTAATGACCACAAATGGGACAGTCACTTTGTGTACTTATGTACAGTACATTGTAATGTACTGTAGTTTGTGAACCAACACATACAAGTCTACATATGTATTACTGTTACAAATTAATATGAAATATATGTGATGTCTGCACATAGATATAAATATAAAGATATAGTTACAGTTACATCAATAGCCATATATATAAACATCTATGAACACACTTCGTGATACAGAAGCAATCCAAAGGAATTGAAGTGTACACAAAACACATGCAGCTCTGGTATTATAACTATTAATATTGACCTAATTCACCACGAGCAAACCTGCTTACAACCACTTAAATGTGCATTATTCACACTTTCCCTACCAGTGCCTACTCTGAGAGGTAAAATAATAACACCTTCCAGGATTAGAACTTGCAACTATGTACTCCATTCTCAGAGCAACCTACAACTAAGCTACCTGAGCTGTACCTATCCCAGTTGTGTATGCAGCCAGGTTAAAACACAAAAGGGAGGAATGTGTTGAAATAGGACAACCCGCCATGTACCCAATAAAGGTGTATGCTCATATATATATATATATATATATATATATATATATATATATAGAGAGAGAGAGAGAGAGAGAGAGAGATACATAGAGACATGTCGATATATACAGATCTACATATATATATGTAGATATATAGATAGGTTAAAAACATCTACACATCTATGGAGGTACAGATAAATGTATTGAATAATATATATTATATATTATATCTATATACATATACACATATATATATACATATATATATATATATATATATATATATATATATATATATATATATATATATACACACATATATATATATATATATATATATATATATATATATATATATATACACACACACACACATACATACATGTGTGTAGACAGCATCCAAAGTGTTCATATCTGAGTATAACATGGATCATAGCAATCACACATTCCCCCCCCCCAAACAATATGAACATAACATATGAAGAGTATATGCCAATACACTATTACAAATATGTTCTATGGACACAGTCACCAACATAACTGCAATGACTGCAAATATCCATGACAGCTTTCATTTAGCAAAACTTTATTACATTCCGATGTATTGCCAAAAGGGTTCAAGGACTAATAGTGCCTGCATGCTATACAGGAAGCATTTAACAGTGCCTTAATGAATCAGCCTGCAATTACCATAGTATTAGACCACTAAAGAATAGGTGTTCACACAGGGAAAGAACACCCACACACATATAGAAGTTGTATAAAAGGGGTTCCTACACACCTGCATGTGCTATGTACACCCACCAACATCTAGCCCACAACCAAAATAATTACATCAATACATCAATACATACTGTCATACTATAACTGATTATTCAACTACTGCACAACATCTGCTGAAACCTTAACATACCTGGACACAGATACACTAACATGGCCCTATGTGAAATAGTTGCTGTTATACAATTGAACAGCTGCTGATGTTACAGGGTTTGTATGAACTAATCCCGTTTCAGAGGGTTGAAAGGTTCGTACACCAGGAAGTGTTACCGAGTACTGATTATCAGCACCAGTATGATACACATTAACACCAAACTAAATATGTATGACAAGCACACTGTAAACCCCCTAACATTATATGCATAGCTATGCAGCCTTGAGCTGGTCAAACATCCTGACCAGACTGAAACATATGCAGAAGTATTAGGTACAGACAAACCCTAACAGCAGTACTCACATTTAGACCAAATCCTCGAGGCATTACACACAATATGTTACTGTTCGTCTCCATACAGCTGTTGCAGTAGATTTCAAACAACACTTCCAGGCTGTATTCCTCACAAGTAAGGCAAAGGGACAACGCCCAAGTGGAGTACTCAGTTATACTCCACTGTTGCCATGGTATTGGCTAAGGCAGTAGCAGCACAGCTGATGTGCATGTAATTAGCTACTTAGGAACACCAATTGGTTATCGGGATAGCACATGTTTCTGATCTGTAACTATAAAAGGTTGCCTTGTCACACATTCAAACCATCTGTATCTACCTGTAGGATAGTACAAAACACTGAAAGACAAACCAAAAACAAGTATTATACTAGTCAATAACACCTCCAATTACTAAGAAGGTATGTATAACATGTAGTATGTCTGTGTATGTAGTACCTGTTCTGTAAGACTTACAGTGTAATCAATGCATATAGTGGAAATAGCTATCTTGTAGAGATGTATTGTTGAGCAGTAGTAATGCTTGTAGTATTCTATATGTGTACTGCTGTAGGTCACAAGGCAAACTCCTCATACACCACAAGGGATGATATGGGCTTGGAACTCACCAATTCATTTCCAGCCACTGTCAGTGTCAGGATTGGTCCAACAAGTATGTGCTATAACAGGGTATAGTATATGTCGATATATTGCAACAGTCGACATATGTGATGCAGTAGCCTGGACTGCATGGAAACACATGTAGGAACTGTCAGGTCTTGTAGCCCATGCAGGTATGTCCCAAGGCCTGGGTAGCATTCTGCCATTGGCCAAAATGATACTGCAGTACAGGGACAAAAGGATTGTATTCCACAATTGTCTAATGTAGTGGTGCAAGTCAAAGGGTATCCAGTATCTGTCTGCCTGGGATAACATGGTTGATAGACCATGATGCTTTGCCAGACAGGGCCTGCACCTGTCACCCCTGGGAATCTGGATACTGCCTAGAGCTCATGCTTCCCCTATAGTGCCTTCAACATGCACAGTTCATGTGAACGTCCACTGCTGTTACAGGGACAGCCAAGCAATGAACTGCAGGTTTCGCTACACAATGATACATGTCAGAAACACTATATGGACACACATATGGCAATCCCTAACATGGAGAACATATCTGCGCAGTGGCTGAGACATGCTTCAACGCTCTGGAGAGCACACCTGCATGACCATGTTATAACACATACCTCACCTCTTGCCCATTATCCTTTATTGTAACATACAGGCCGCAGGTGTGTCCATATTCCTGAAGGATATGTACACCCCCACGCTAGTTGCACTTGCATAACTTCAGATGCATTATGTTGAGCAACTACCTTTGTGCCAAAGTGGAATTCAAATTGCACCTTGCGACAGATCACCCACCATGCCGTGGATTTCCCAACTGTCATAATGTGCTGTAATGGGGAATATTAGGTTTCAGACAGAAAACCATAATAATGGCTACTCTCAGCTATTCCATTATGAACTAGGAAGACTCCTCATGCACCAACACCTGCGCTCAATGCATGTTGGATTCCATCAACCCCAATGACCTGGCTCACAATAGTCACACAAACAGGGCAAACAGTATGCTACACATAGTAAGTCTCCAAAGCCAATGTTATGCTTCCTAAGAGCAAAGTGGTGACTGTCATAGCACCCATGCAGATGGACAATGCATGTGCAAATGCTAAATCCTATACAAATGAACCTTAAGCAGTCACATATGTGCAGTGATTGTGCCATTGAAACAGAACCAAGATTCAACCAAACACAAACAAGAGGGCAAACTGGAGGTACCATGCTTTAAACTGTACCACAGAAGGTAGTAACTGTTGCAAGAGTGAACACACATGAGTGTAGGTGATCCCTGGTCAGCCTCAGTAAGATGCAGGTAAGATGCAGATACACCATATAAAACCACACAAAGCTACTGTGAAGCTAATCAGCCACATATTATGAGGCCAATGACAGAGCATTAATCATAATGGCAATGACAAGACCTGCCGTGCTGCACAACACTATGGCATGGGAAGTACTGCACCTACAGAAATAGCACCTGTTCATCCAGATAGGGTCTTGGAGAACTTAAACCCACTCCCACCTCCCCAACAGGTACACATAGTTATATATCCATGTACACTACAGACCCCCTGTAATAACAACTATGCAGGTACAAGCTGCACACTCTAAAGCCATACATACAGCTTTCAGGGGACCTGTCAACATCCCAGGGTGTATCCTACACAAATGTAAGAACAATCAGCTCTCCACATACACATCATGTTCAATCATAGCTCCATGTCAGGCTGTGTACACATTGAATGGTGCACAGCAACAGTTATCACACCCCACAAAGGGGGAGACACCATTGATAATGTGAAATAGTGCACTACTACTCTGCTGAGTCTGGTCTGTAAGGCCATGAACTGTGATCAACGTATTTGATGTACTCAGTACAGCTGTAGATGACAGTAAGGTTGATTCACACAGCATATCATGACCTTGCCAGGTCTTAGGACACCATCACCCATACTGTGTTCCAGCTACACTCAGTAAACTAGGTGTATATTCCTATGTCACAAGAGTGGTTGGCAACTGGACTATTGGCAGAACCAATACTACAGAAGGTGTCTGACTAATACATGCAGATCAAACCAGTGCCAGCCACATTAATACAGGGTTCATTCCTGGTACACCCCCTCTTTGTTATCTGTACCACACAGACTAACACAGAAGGCATCTGTCTATTGATGTTTGCAAATGACTATTAACTAGGAGCAATAGTTGACTCAATGTGTGCTGCATTCAACATACAGAAGGGCCTTTGTGTGTCAGATGTGTGGTGTGTGACGTATGGTCACAATCTGACAGCTAAGTATAGCATTGTCATCCCCTATGTTAAAAACTCTGTACTCATGAACTACCACCTAGGCAGCGGTCAATTTAATGGCAACTGTGTGTGTATGGGATGCAGCTGGTCTTTCCTTTGATAGTTACTTCACCACACCAGTCAGTCACACCATGTCACAGAGTGGGGCAATGTGCAGCTTCACTGGGCAGGGATGCATAGTATGGCAAGAGTAAGTGTATGGGACAGAGATCTGTCAGGCATGTTGTGATCTTTGTACTAGAAAGGTGGCTGTCCATGAAATATGTGTTTATTTGGGATCAGGATGTGTTAAGTGTAGCATGTCCAACATCTCTGCGGCACCCTTAATCATGACAGGGTGCCATCCATGGATATAGAGATAATTGTTCAGCCATACTCAGCACTCATGTGACCCATAATAGATCACATATTTTCTTTAAGGGTTATTGCCCATGTGTAGATGGCCTACACTGCCCTTCCCAATCCCTAGCTTCACTATGTAGCACGCAGTCTACCCTGAATAAAGCCATGTCCAACCCAGAGATGTTGGACATGCTACACTTAACACATCCTGATCCCAAATAAACACATATTTCATGGACAGCCACCTTTCTAGTACAAGGATCACAACATGCCTGACAGATCTCTGTCCCATACACTTACTCTTGTCATACTATGCATCCCTGCCCAGTGAAGCTGCACATTGCCCCACTCTGTGACATGGTGTGATGACCGCATGCCAAATATATCAGTAACCCTGTGGATTAGTTCTGTGGCACTGCTTGAACTGGCCACTGAAACTTACCTGTCTGTTGCCTACAGCTAGGTAACCTGCCTACCTAGGCTCATAAATGGCTCAGGGCATATAGCCTACTAGTTTGCTATGACCATACATGTTATAGTTGATATCCAACCCTGCAAATACCATCAGGCTAGCTATTGTCCCATGTGTTTCACATGTGCAAGACAGGCAATACATGGCAGGATGCTACACAACTGTACAGTGCCATGTAGATGCATATGGCAAAACACATACATGTAAAACATTCTGTGAGCAAGTCTGCAGGGTCACAGGTCACATCCCTAAAGGCTATGTAAGACTATATATGTGACATATACACAGCATTAAGGTCAATTGCATTAATGTGAACACATTCAGGCATGTGCTGATAGGTAAAGACACCAGTACAGGCAAACAAACATGCCCACATCAAGACAACATCCACATGGAGTATGAGCAATGTCATCACATGACAAACACATATATGATGATATCATCACATCAACAGCAAGTGTCAAATGTGTGTGTCTTAAATATGTCAGTGGTGTTAATGTTATGTAGATTTGCAAAGACTTATTTGTAATCTTAATAAATATGATACACATGTATGTTCAGCTGTACTTCTGTACTTCTCTGTGAGTTACTGTGACCTTTCTCCATCATTATGTCTTCCAGGTATGCCGCATAACAGGCTGCCAGTGTACACCAGCTTGGAGGATGAGGTCCTCATCCCATAACTCCTCGACAACCATTCAACACTCTTCAGCCATGTGCCATAGGATGCACAGCAGTGGTATGCCCTGTGGGAGGAACTCCGCAGGAGGGTAAATGATGTTGGCGGTCACAATTGCACCTATCAGCAGGTGCGCCAACACTGCACTGACCTCATAAGACAGGTGAAACAGAGTGCTAATGCAATTGCCAGGGAAAAAGGTGCAACAGGTGGAGGGCCACTCACCCAGCCCCCACTCACATGTACCGAGGAACTACTGGCCAACCTGGAGACACCTGCAAACCTCCATCCACAAGCTTTAGCTGGTATTGTGGAGATGGGTGTCTCTCAACCACCGAGCCTGGAGTTGCCTGGTAAGTCAGTACTGCACATATGACACAACTATATTTCACATAGTTACATGTGTTACTATACAATATGTAATGTAACATCGTAATTTTTTATTTACGTTTGTTGACCGGCACACATGCCATATACTATAGTCTGCTACTCTATGTATGCACAAATGTGCATACTCCATAGTATAGTGTATTGAACTGGCTTATGTGCTAACATGGACATTGCACCCTGTAGCTATCACACAGATGTGGATAATGATCTTACTGCTGTGACACTCCTGTTTAGGTACCTCTGGCATTTTGCAGCTACAGCAGCCTGTGTCAGGTGAGATTGTTATTATTTACCAGGCTTGATAATGCACAGATCGTATTAATTGCATGCTCTCTGCTGTAACACATGTACACATAATGTATGGTGGTCCTATTAATAGACACTGGTCAGACCTGCAATGCATCACAGTGGTTACTCATGTGAAACAATTGAAGACTATATGAAACACCTACACTAAACCTTCCAAACTGTCATTGCCAGATGTGTGGAAAACTGTGAATACAATGGTGAATGTGTGTTTCACTGTAGGGACAGGTACTACATATCAGCATTACACATGTTGGGAATACAAGCAGTACTGTAGAGAGAGCTTATGTGTGCACACACTCTAAATGTGTTGGAGCTGGAGTATGACCGGCCCACAGGATACACCCTTGTAGATTATACCCTTGCTATGAATGTCACACAATGTCATGTGCTATCTGACATGTCCATGACATGTAGTGGGCTGCCTGCAACACTGCTCAACTATCCTGCAAAACATGATGTCTCACATCCCATACATACCACCCTTTGTCTGCATAACCCTTTCCTCAGTGGAACATATGACATCTATGGGTGTAATGTCATATGGGATAACACTGACATAGGAAATAGATGGCCATCACATCCACTGGACAGAACATGTGCACACATGGCCATGGAGGATGTCCAGAGACATCAAGCAACACACACACAGTAGAAGCGATGTACATGTGTGTACACCCTGTTGTACATTGGCTCGACACAATACAAGTATGGCCTTTGTGTAATGGTGATATTGCAGATGTGAAACACTAAACATCATACAGGCCTGTGCACAGCTTGTGTAGGCATAACATGAAACCACCACATAACATGTCTTTAACATCTTGAGTGTGTCATGACATGAAAGCATTCACCTATACAGTATCCAAGTACGTACATGTCTTGCACAACATACACATACAACCGCATCAGGCCACAGATACAGTACATTCACCTTGCTGGTGTCAGACATCACTGTCATGCCTGCTCCTTATGTGTGTGAGGTACACAGATGGCATGTGGGACATAGAGTACTGCTAAATTAGTCATGTATGGGCATAGTTGCCAGGCATCAGTAATATGGTTGCAGATGTGCAGGAGTGTCATCCGTATACCCTTCTGTGACCTGTGTCACACATTCTACATTAGGGTTTAGTGTGTATACACCTCAGTGACATGGGTCACATTCCACATTAGATATGTGTTGTATGTGAACACAGTCATGACTATGAACTGTGTCAGTAACTCACACTGTATAGCAATAGTGAAGCCACATGATGCCCTGCAATGGCTATGCACATCAGCTCAATGTGCAGTATGTCACTGAATATTTGTAGGGTGGACAGATGACAATGCGTCAGCTGAAGGCCCATGTTAGTATAACATGTCCCTGCATTGGGACACCATTACTGTACTGTAGATTGGAAAGGACACCATTGTGTTACACATGTATGCATGTCATTCAACACATCAGCAGAAGACATGTCATACTACATGTGATTGGCAAGGTCATGCACCACACATCAGGCTGCTGTACTGTAAACCTGTGCTGGTCTGTGGCACCATTGCAAAGTAGGGACAGCCATGTCAAACATGTGTGCACAGCCACATGCACAATGTCTGTAGACTCAGCTCAGGGGTAGGCGGAATAATGCTGAACAGACATGCACTGCTTTGGGGGAGATATGCAAGCTATGGCTCAGGCAAACACAGTATTCAGTCGACATACCCTTCTGCTCATGTCCTCACACATAGGGGCAATGGCCAACACAAAGCATCAGTGGCATGTACAAAGGTCAGCGATGGTCTGTTAACATGTGGTGTATGTTGCACACACCATGGCAGTGTGGTGCAATGCTGCATACTGCATGCATTGTTTTGCAGGTATGGGGCAAAAGCTACTAACACAAATGGTGCAATACAGGTATGTATGCTAACCACCACTATAATTGTATAAGGTGCATGCCATCTGCTATAACACATCCATGCTGTTGTGTGCAACTCAGGGATGTATGATAACTACTGCTATAATTGTCTAAGCTGAATAACATCTGCCATATCACCTGCATGTTGCATGCCATTGGGTGCCATAGAATGTGTCTGTGTGTGTCTGTGTGGTATAACTTGTAATGTACAGTTCTTGTCTTCCCCTCACAGGTGTTGATGTAGGTGCGTTGCCCTCCTGCATTCCACCTGATGTTAGTGTCCCCACAGACTCTAGCAGTGATGATGAAAGTATGATTGAGGCACAGGCAGGGTTGTCAGGGGCTGAATCTGTGCCATTGGTTGCCATTCCAACAGTGTCCCCCTCATCCTCGCACACAGTTCCCCTGCCTACACATACCCCATCACCACTGGCCATAGAGGAAGGACAGTTGGTGGGAGGTAGCATGGAATAGGGAAGTGTGGAGACTATGGAAGGTGTGCCTGCACACTATGATCCCAGTCAACTGACTGGTGATGTCCCACACAGGCATGTGCCCAGTGATGCTCATAGGGGGGCCACTGGCCAACATGCCCCCTGCGAGACAAAGCACATCAGCTGTAGTCACCAGATGCATGTTTCAGGCTGTAATGGAGGCATAGGCATGTGCTGAATGGCACAACAGACAAGGTCTGAGGCTTCAGAGATCTGCTGTCCGTTCATTAACTGACAAAATCCAGGCAATTGCAAATGCTCACCATCATCTTGCAGATGTTTTGGATAGATGATTGGGTGGCATGATGGGAGTCCTTGACAGTGGCATGTCAATCCTCAAGCGTGGAATGTATGTGCTGGAACATCTGGTGGGAGTGAGGCGTCAGGCACGTGGACGTAGGTCAACTACATCACCTGTTGAAGATCTATGTGAACATGCTACTGCACTTGCCTGCTCCTACAGTAGCAGTAGCAGCAGCAATGCAGCTGGTGCTGTGCAGTCAACACCAAGACACAGCAGGCCACATGGACGTGGTCCTGGATGCTCCCAACAAGGACATGATTCCAAAGGGCATGTGTCAACAGACAGTACCCAATCTGGACCTCTGCCTGGTAGTGCCCGTGCAACCCCTGGCAGGCGCAGGTCACGTGGCCATGGCCGGACACCGTGAACTGTGAAACCTGCCATGTAAAGTCTGCAGCTGTCAATAATACCCCTGCGTAGGCCAGCCACATGTCAGACCTGTGTGCATGCATACACACACACACACACACACACACACACACACACACACCAGAAACAAATGTAGGGCACCTCAACACACACACGCATAACATCTGCACACACCCAATGATATGACAGGCCCTAACACACACACATGATGTCATCCAATGGGGCAGCCTAGGCCTCTAGCAAACATTATCACCCTGTGCATATGATGATGCCTGTGCTGCATCCCTGTCATCCACACCATCGGTGCAGGGACATGCTCATATGGTCTGATGCACAGGGAGAACATACTAGGTAGACAATTGTAGATTAATATTGTTGAGTAGTGTTGATAGACAGCAGATATACCATGTATTACAGTTTTAGAATGCATTTTGTACGTTTGACAGTATGTATCATGTGTAACAACACTAACAGCATGTTGATCTTGATGTTGTGCCTTCCTCTTTCAGGTGTAGTTGCATGTGCCGGGGGATGTCAGTGTTTGTGGTTAGTGTCCCATATGTACATGTTAACTACTCACAGGTCTGTATGACAATAACTGCATGCACTTTGTAGCTTCCACATCACAGTTATAATCTCCCATGTTTCAATTATGTTTACTGTTCTAATGATCCAAGAGCATGATAACTGTGTAGTAAGCTACTGTGTTCAGAGCCATCACATCCATAGTGGGTGACATCACAGGTATAGTTACCTGGAGTGGGGAAGAGGTGAAAGAGTGGTATAGCGGATGACAAGGGTAAAGGCCAGTGGAAACAGTGGCTTCTAATTGGGAAGCAGTAATACCCGCTGACATGACAGGATGCAAACACAGACACACCCACACACTCAGGGATTCACAGGCACAGTAACACACACTCTGACATACACACAGTTGCCAGTGTTCAGATGAGAACCCCTGCCTATGTGTAAATCATCATTATAGTACTACACAATTACAAGATGTGCCACAGAGATTACACATGTACAGGTTGTCGGAATGGCTTAAGATCGGGGACATCAACAGGGATACTACAGTGCAGTGAGTGTATGTGGGGAGGGGGGTTCATCAGTAGGCTATTTAACAAAAAGTCGCACCCCAGGGTGTGCATGTTAACAGGTGGTTAGAATGCCCATCTAAGATTGATGATATCAACAGGGATACTCGATTGCATTGAGTGGATGGGGGGAGGGGGCATTAACATTTCACTAAGGTAAAATACAGTCTCACTCCAGGGACCGAACAGCCATACACACGGACAGCCACACACACACACACACACACACACACACACACACACACACACACACACACACACACACACACACACACACACACACACTGTGGCATTCACAAAGATATACACCTATGTCATACACATACAGACACTTGACATGTGTGAGGTTCAACCACCTGCCTATGCCTTTCTTTCTACACTTCACTCTGTACTGATGTCAACAACAGTGTTCAGGAGAGTGAAAAGCATGTAGGATGTATTCCCAACCATACGTGACATATATGGACACACACCCACACATGCCGGTACTGTGAATCAAACACCTGCCCATCTCATGATAGGTATTATAGAAGCACAGCACTATGGCATTTGCTACAAAGTGTACTGACTCTTTCCTTTGCCAACTGTGCTGATATATGTGCAATATATGCACAGGGGAGGTATTACTGTTAAAGGTGTCAAGAGGCTTGCCCTCAGTGTCACCTTTACTGCATTCTACATTGTCTGGCTTCCACTTCATTTAACAAAACCAGATCTTAGCAATTACACAGGTTATTGTAGGAATGGTTGTAACACACCAGTGAGCTGTCCTCAGTAATCATTCATCTGCAAAGTAGCCCCACATTTAGTAGTCATGTCCAAACATCTGTCCATACCTCATGTACAGCTTACTGTACTTTGGGCATATCACCATATACAGTTGGCAATGTTGAGGCTGTATTGCAACAGCATGATGTACTAAGACAACAGTCACCTTCAAACATCAGACACTGCACACGCATGGAATCTAAACAAACATCAAATGTACACATATGCGGTCTACATCAGTAAGTGGACTAGCAGGTCAAAAGGATACATTCCACACCTTTCCCACACTATGTGTGAAACATAGCCGAGCATTACACCATAATTGATGTTGTATTCTTGTACTGGTAGGACACAACCACCTTCACAGAGTAGCCAAGTGTACATATATGACAACAGCACATATTAGCAAGACACGCACAGCATTATTCCATGTCATGCTCCTACAAATTGTTACTTGACAGTGCCATGGTGAAGCCAGGGCACTGTAATGGTCAAAAGTGAGCACATCATATTTGCCACACACACCTCATGTTTACTGGAAGAGTGCCAACAATGTGCTCTGTTAGAGCTAGGCAGTACACTCATTCAAGCATGTGTGAGGTCTGTGGCTTGTAAACATCTCACCCCAGCATATACTGGCTATTGTGGTACTAAAGATAATGTTCAGGCAGCACACAACATGCATGTCTTGCATTTGTTGACATGGGGTATATGTAGGAACTGTGGGCACACATGGCTCTACATGTCATGAACATATCACCTGTGACTACTCAGGAACATACAGAGCAGAGCTGGATTTCCCTGAGTCTGTCAATGCAGGCCTTGTGTAGGTCCTATGATCCTGTTATTTGGGTATGTTTGTAGGCATTGCATTAAGTGGACATGTCTAATGACATACATGCCACATGGGTTGTTGTATGATATGATAGGTGTCATGGGTGACCAGTAGAGAGGGAATATTACCTCTATTAACATAGATATCAAACCTTATGTACTGTTAGCATGCTATCTGCCATGTGCATGTGTGTAATGACTGTAGCCACCTGTATGGAGAAAGGATAATGAAAGCTATGGTAATGTCATTTATGTTGTATGAGTGTGGGATGTACATATCCAGGGCAGGTACAGTTAGGTTGTATCCAACCATAAGGGTGTTGCTTACTGGTGTACAGCAACACTCGACTGTGTTAATGCTGACAACATCTGAGGGACCCTGGTATGTGTACAACTGAGCTGGTTACAAACAGTTGTATTATTGCATTGCATAGCTCATTATGCAGCTCTGTCTGCACATGGGTACTTTGCACAGTTGATGTAGGCCTAGGTACAGTCCACCAATCGAAGGTTATCTGGTGGTCTACCATACTATGTCATACCACATATGGATGTTTGTTGGTAGTCTGGGGACAAGTTGGTGGATGTATATGAGGATACAACCTAGAATGCAGCATTTTCCACTGTCACCTGTACCTGACTCATCTGTGATGAGTTATGTCAGAGTAGTGGTCTTTACATGTGAGTAGCCTTTATGAATATGTGGACACCACCACCTGGAATGGTCCATACCAGTGTTATGGCCCACATGTCTGGATCTGAGTTATATGGTGGTAGTGCAATTGTGCACTACAGAGCCTTCAGCCAGGTGTTCCTCACTGCACAGATGTCAGTATTCCCCATTGTAGGTTCTACATTGAAAAAATGGATTACAAAAGCCACACATCTAGCACTGGTTAGCATAAGCATCCAATGCAATTGTCTTGTAGATGTCAGGGTGTTACTTCTGTGTGTAGGACATTTGCCTTAAAATGCGACTATATGGGTAAATGCGACCTAGGTATTATCCACACTCACTTGAAACATGGATGCATGTGCTCTGTGTCAAAGGCTTGTCATTCAGTCATGACAGCCCAGAATAACAGACACTGGACAACTTCATAATAACAGCAGGACATTGGCTCATTGTTTTGGTCTAGCAGTTGCCACTCATACCATGACATCACTGCGAGTGGCAGTAATGTGCTTGGTAGCAAATGCCACATGTAAGGTGACGGACAGCAGCAGACATTGTGTATATAACCAATGTGAGATATACTTAGTGTAGCAGTCCTGCTAATAATGACAACTACTAACACAGCCGGGAGAGGTCCTTGACACCTGCACCTCAGTACCATTACACAATGTGGCTCACACATTATGCTTGCACATGCCACTATTCCAAGTATAATGCCACTGTCCACAACCTGCTATCAATGTATGCCTTTCAGGGCAGTATGATGTATGACACATGCTGTAGGTAGCATCCACCTGTGTGTCCCAGTTAACCTATTGTCTGTCACATCCACACATGCATGATTGTGTATACTTAACATATATATATATATATATATGTCAGTACTTCATGTACATGTATGCATGTGTATCACACAGCAAAGACACAGATATATCATTTATGGGCCACATACAGGTTTCTGGTAGTAAACCAGTATGATGTGCATATATACTGACCAGTACGATGTACATAGCTGTAAACCTGCGTGTTTACAATAGGAGTCCATTACAACATGTTCTGTACATGTAAGTGTATGAGCCTGCACACTGCAGCCTTCTGTGGTTAGAATCGGAGTGCATCCCAAACAGCCCTGTGCTACTAAGTGTATGAGCGTACCCACTGCCACCTTGTGTAATTTGAGTCAGTGTATCCAAACAAGCCCTTTGTTACTAAGTGTATGAGCATGCCCAGTATCACCTTGTGTAGTAGCAGTCATAGTGCAGCCCAAACGGCCCTGTGCTACTTAGTGTATGAGCATGCCCACTGTCACCTTGTGTAATTGGAGTCAATGCATCCAAACAAGTTCTGTGATTCTATGTGTATGAGCATGACCACTGTAACTCTGTATAGTGATAGTAGTTGTCCATTCCACAGATGGGCATACTCCAGTTCAGGTTCCTGTTGTGCTACAACTATACCTCTCAGGCCTACCTATGTACTACTTGCAGATGATGTGTCTTGTTCGTGCATACAGGTTGTAATAGACACCAACTTTAAACACACAGGTTTACAGCTATGTACATCATGACTGTCAGTATCCCTGTTGTTGTCCTCAATCTTAGAAGGGCATTCTGACTGCCTTGGAATGTGTAAGCTCTGCGGCGTGTTTTGTAACTGCATAGTACTGTAATAGTGATCTGTAGACAGGCAGGAGTTCTGATCCCACCACTGGCAACTGTTTGTGTGTGTGTGTCAGCAAATGCCAGAGTGTGTGTATCAGCAAATGGCGGAGTGCGTTTGTGTGTGTGTGTCAGCAAATGGCTGTGTGTGTGTGTGTGTGTGTGTGTGTGTGTGCGCACGTGTGTGTGTGTGTGTGTGCATTTGTGTCTGCATCCTGACAGCGGGTTTTACTGCATTCCAAAGAGATACCACCTTTTGCACTGGCCTTTAACCTTGTCAACTGCTAACCCCCCCCCCCGTCCACTGCAAGTAATCAGTCCTGTGATGTCACCCAGCTCAGAAGTGGAATCAGAGTAAGTGTAATTGTATGCGTTCTGTGGCACATATCCCAAATGCATACCACTGTACTAGTTACCTTTACATAGGCAAGATGTGTATGCACAATACTGGCAAGTGTGTGCGTGTTTGTGTGTGTGACTACCCTGTAGCCAGGCATACACATGTGTAATGTCTTTTAACATGCTGCACACCATGGTAGCCATCTGTGGTGACTGGTGTCTGCAAAATATTACTTAGTTAGGAATGGTAAAGAATACACAGTCAAGAATGACTAGAGTTGGGTATGTTATTTTCCTGTGCCACTGTCGTGCAGTGACACAGAAGTGGTCACCGGGGTTTAAGTCCATACCCATCATTCCCCCACCCACCACAATCCCCAGGGTAGATTACATAAGCCATCATTCCCCACCCCAAACTCCACATACACAACAACCATCCTTTCTCTGGTGAACTGATTAAGATTTAAATGTTATAAAACAAGAGATGCCTCTGTTTTGTGTACACGTCAGTTCCTTTGGAACCCTACTGTGTCACAAAGGGTGTTCAGACATGTGTGTGTGTGTGTGTGTGTGTGTGTGTATATATATATATATATATATATATATATATATATATATATATATATATAGAGCTATAGCTATGTCTGTGTATATGTATATATATATATATATATATATATATATATATATATATATATATATATATATATAGATATATATGTGTGTGTGTACACATCCCGTAGGTGCATATATATATATATATATATATATATATATATATATATATATATATATATGTAGTTTTGACAGTTGTACAGATGTAGACTTGTCTTTGTTGTTTCACAGAGTACAGTACATTCAAGGTACTGTACATATGTGCACAAAGTGACTGTCCCATTTGTTTTCAGTATTGTGGAATACCTGTAGTAAGATGTGCATTATAAAATCTATGAAACTTGTATGTTACCCAGATGGCTTAGTGGTAAGTCCAGTGACCTCAGTGTGCATGGTCCAGGGTTCAAGACCTGCAAGCCTTGTTGATACTGTCAATTAAGACTGAATAAGACACGTTTAAGTGGGTGTAAATGTGTTTTCGTTACAGTAAGCAGCGGGTACACGCAGGTAACAGACATGCACAACTCGCAGTACACTTGAAATGTCCTTCTTTGGCAATCTTGCTGATGTCACCCACCTATGAATACACCTCTGGGACTATTGTAACCCAGTAATTTCCATGGCATGTGCTATAACTGCGTAATGCTGTAGTGTGATAAACTAGTTTGGTAGGTTTTCTGATCCCAGACAGGCCAACTGTGTGTGTGTATCTACCTGAAAACAAAACAATGTTTTTTAGAGTATGCACATTCTTTACAATTCACATACTCACCTTTGGCAACCCTGCTGATGTCACCCACCTAGAAATACACCTCTGGGACTACTGTAACCCAGTAATCTCCATACTGTGTGTTGTAACTGTGTAATGCTATAGTGTGATAAACTAGTTAGGTAGGGGTTCTATTCCAAGACAGACCAACTGTGTGTGTCTGCCTGAGAAAAACAAACAATGCTTTTTAGAGTATGCACACTCTTTACAATTCACATACTCACATTTGACAATCCTGCTGATGTCACCCACCTAGAAATACACCTCTGGGATTGCTATAATCCAGTAATCTCTGTAGCGCATGCTGTAATTGCTTAATGCTGTAGTTTGATAAACTAGTTAAGTAGTGGTTCTATTCCAAGATCCAAGACCTATATGGTGTCCGTATTATATGTCATAATGTCTACCTCATGAGGAATACAGATGTCAGTCAGCCAAGGGATTGTGTTGGCAAGCCATACCCCTACATCTGGCAAAAGGCCTGGTGAACAAAGTATGCAACCCTACTATTACCTGGAATACGTTCTGAACCCATGTGTCATACAGAAACACACTTGCCTAGAATATCCCGCTATGTTGCTAGTACCCTGCACATTGATGGCAGATAGTAGGCATGGTATGATTGCAGTGGGCTGCAGAGGGCTTGTCACCCTGTCCAGCAGTACAATAGGCACATAATTGCAGACAATGTCCCTTCACTAATTTCCCCACTGGATGCCTGCATCATATGTGGTGTCATCAAATGTGATCAACAAAGGCCATACAATGCCTTGCACACATGCCCTGTATGGACAGATGCCACTGACACCAGGGAATACCTGTATAATTCTATCAATACAGGTGCAGGGTCAACCTGCTGTCTATTAGTAGGTCCTGCCACACCAGGCCAGTATTGGCATATCTAATGATAACAGTCTGTGTACACAACATGTGCCAGCCAAACCAGGTACACTTGTACATGTCACTGTACATTATTATGGGACGTGCACATCCCAGGCAATGTCAATGTCAAGGACTATCAAACAGACATGGCATGCATTGCAAAGCAATGGCCATACACAATGGTAATCAGGATGACAGGACAGTTCATACAATACCCATCTGTGTGGGACATTGCAGACACTACACCCCTGAAACACACTACACACCATTGTCGGGTGGCTTGATGCCAAGGATTACCCCTCACCCAGCTTTGTACAGCCATCTTGCACAGCCAACCACTACACACCCATGAAGCAATGCACACATGCATGTCAGTACTGGCACCTTGTGTCTGCATGTGGGGTATGATGCTCCCAACCACAGTCACATCCAGTATAACTCCCATTGGCATACCGACTGATGTCAGACACGTTCACATGCCCTAGCCCATATAACCTCAGAATATCCACTGTGGTGCATGTAGTACCTGTGCATTACTGCAGTGTGGCAAACTAAGTAGTTAGGAAGAGCATTTGTGAGCCTGGTAAAATGTGGCAATGTGTCTGAGTCCCTTAGAGAGTGTGGTTGTGTTGACAACAACATCTGTTTATGTGGGCAGTCATGTGTGCTACACCTAATGTATGTCTACTATATCTCTGTTGCAGATGTCGCTCACCAGCACACATATATGTTCTTACAGCACACCAACATGTCAGCTATGTGGCACATGGAGTAACTGCATGCACTTGTAATAGTAATGGCTAGTCAGGGGGTTGCACCCCTGTACTGGTAGGTGTGTGACAGATGATGCTTAGGTTTTAGTCTCCAAGCCCTTCTCTGATGTACTTTGCCTCTGTCTGTCCCTCCCACACACTCTCTGGTGGATTTGGAGTTGTACACATGCTCAGCAGTAGCTTGTGTTTTGTAAGTGATGGTTATGATCAAGTGATGGCCTCTGCACCTATTGCAGTCCTCCTCTAGCTGATTGCATGTGGAACAGCTGTGGTGACTTTCCCATAGCCAATCGCATGGAAACACAGTACAATATCTAGGAACATCATGCTGTATTTGCCCATGACAGTCGCTGTGAGTGGAACTTGGATCTGGTGTTTGGTAAACAGCATCACAGATGATATCTGGATATTCCTTAAACAACATACACAGTGGAAAATAGCCTAAAGACAGGAGGGTGATGTGCCAGACATGACTACAACATGTAAGTGTAGCTATACTTCATTGAGATGACTGCCAGTTTAACAAGTTGTGTGTGGTAATGGCTATTCTGCATGTTTTAAAACTGACAAGACAGTGCTCTGTTTGTGAGGGAACCCCCATCTGTAGGGCCATCTGTGGGCTGGTCAGTGTGTGGAACCATTTGTTTCTTGTGTTAATCACAGAACACACGTCTGTGAACTGCAGAAGCATAGTGTGAGAATTGCAGTCAGTACATGGTAATAGTGATGAGAGTTACTGCCATTTCATCCCTGATTGGACATATGTCACATGAAACAGTGGTATGACAGTCACTGTCTGAGGTTCTCACAGTGATATGCCAATAATGGGCCACTGTTCATAGCTACAGTCATAAGTCTTCTACACTTTGTACAGATGTCATGCAGTATATATGCATGTGTTGTGCTCCCTCTGCAAATGTATGTCATCTGTTGTGTTGGGTTGATGGTCATATCTATGCATGCTGTTATAAGTAATCCTGAATGCTGTTGACTATTACTAAGCTGTATCTGTGTTAAAACTGTAACACCATAGGCTGTATGCGATTGGATGTCCCAGCGGAACTTCCTGTCCCACTTCAGCTGGCCATGACACCGGGCACCAGCACATCTGGGGCCCAGCCTTGGACCTCCGCCTCTGTTGGCTCTGCACCACCTTCTGGTGGAACCGCCACTGAGGATGGGGGCTTGTCCCTCCTGGGAGCAGGTCTAGACAGGAACTTGTCCACTGTCATACAGTCCCGGACTTGGTGCATAGGGGGTTCAATAAGGGGTTTTGAGGCCGGATACACCAGCTTGAGTGCAGAGTGTCACATTTAGAGGGTGAGCCTGCCCCTCCTAGACAGTCCCCAGCACATCCACCTTTGCAGCTGTTTTGGTGCAGTGGTGGCTGCCCAGGGTAGGGACCTCCATCCCACTGTTTCCATCTGGGGGCTCATGGGCTTGTGACTGCCGAACACCCCTCCCCGTCCAAGGTGTATCCCCCCACATGTCATATACTGACCCTGTATGCTGTCTTGTCTGTCATCCTACCCAACCTATCCTCCAAGAGCATACCTTCTCTCCTTCCCCCACATCTCACTCTCACCCTACGGAAACAAAAGGCAAATCTATTCCTAGAACAACATTTGCCCCATACATAGCTGTCCATTTCACACACGTGTCCACTGTACACATGTAACCTTTTTAATTTGCATCACAACATACTCCAGTTGTCTTCACCCCTGTCTCTCAGGCACATGATCCTGGTATGCACATGACTCCTAAAGGTTCCAGGTACATGTGATGCAGATGACCCCATTGTACACACGACACTACCGGTCACTCTATGGTTACCCCATTTACCTTTTTCATGATGACGATGTCGCACACAGCACCTTGCAAGAGTACTGTTCTCACATAATGATTGGACAGGAGCTGTTGTGTTAATGTAAATAAAATGCACAGAGTGATGTATTTGGCCAATGTACACATGTTTGCGTGTATTAATGACACATGTCTGTCTGAGGGAGTCTTGATATTACATAGGACAACACCACTACATAATACAGGCATTGTTGGTGTTTCCCTTTTCATTCCTTTTTAATGCTTTGTTGTCACATGGGATGTTCTTGATATATCTATATATATATGTATGTATCTATATCTGAACATAAACACACACACATACATCTACATGATGGAATACATTTCCTATACTGTTGAATGACTGTGCTGGATTATATGTTTGTGATAACATCTGATGTCTGTATATCTGCCATGACTTAGTGGTAAATGGCTGTGGTGTGCAGGGTCCTGGCTTCGAGCCTTGCAGAGGCCATTTATTTTGTTGCTGGGCAGAACAAGGCCATTGGACATGGAGTGATTAAAGCACTTTAAAGCAGTTGTGAGCGGATTTGCATGGGTTTGCATGGAGCTAAGCAATATTAACCTCCGGTTACAGTTTCTTACACTCAGTTAGCCTCTACATTGCTTCACCAGTGTGATACTCGCATACCGGCGGCCAAACAGGCATACACCCGCTTGCTCCCCCACTTACAAATGCACTGCATTTGGTGTTTGCATCTGACACTCACACCCCGGGTGGCAGTGAGGACTACAATAATACGTTGTGATGCCTATTACATCGGATTACATGCCTACAGTATCGGGACTGGCTGCCCATTATGCGTAAGCATGCCATTCAACTGTACGGAATCCGCGGCCTGTCCAATGTTTGATTCATACTATTGGTGTGTTCCTCTTACAATCTGCACCTGTCTGGCTAATCATGGGAAATGACACCATTCAATACAAACAAGTAATTGGGTTTTGGAACCCACATCCTTCAGCCGAGTCATGCTACTGCATACCTATTATTCTATCATAGAAATAGGCAAAGGAGACGGACTAGCCGTAAACTTGAAATGAAACTCTTTAGAAACAGGATATGATAAGTAGAACTTCATGACATCATATCCTGTTTCTAAAGAGTTTATAAGACTTGTGCTGGGGAGGGCACATGTTCTTGTTTCTGAAG
>NC_056725.1:1997377971-1997380471 GCF_019279795.1 Protopterus annectens | reverse complement strand
GTGTGTAATGTAATTAATAAAGGTATAACTCCTGTAGTGTGTCCGTGTCACTTTCTTCGAAATGTTGATGTACTCTTGCAGTATAGAAATAGTAGTGTTGTATTAAGCGCTGTCAACCCACACTTGGGTAGGCCCATAGAAAGTGGATGAAGGGAGTGCCAGTACCTGCTAAGCATATATACAATCCTCAACTGTTGTTTCAAGGCTGGCATGTATAAGTAAATCTGGCACATGAGTAGCTTGTTATTGTGTTCACCAGAAATGTCAGTGTGCTGCTAGAAATGTAGGGAGCTGTTAAAATATAACTGATAATGTCACCTGAACACATCCAGATATGTAGACATATAAATATAAATAAAATATATAAATGCGTAGCAGTAACATCTGCATATACAGATCAGGTATATAAGGAAAACACATTTCACAACTTAATGGACATTGCCTAGTGTAATAATACATGTAGGGGGTATATACCTGCAGTCAATAGGAATGTAGTGTAAACTATAAGTACATATAAGTTGTTAATGGAGGTATCTTTTTACACCCTACTGTATGTGCATAAACAATGCAATTCTACACCTCAATGGGTATGTGTAATCTCAAAACATTTGTTGAGACATATGTCCTATTGGTTTATAAATATCTGCATTTACTTTGATGCATGTGCCCTGTTCAAACACCACAATCTTGGTGGCCTGTTGCCACCAGTCAATCCTGCATGCTGTTGGAATGTCCACTGTTCTATATATGCATGTGTTATGCTTGCTGTTCAACTGCTGGAACTCTGGTGTGTTGGGTTAATGGGAATATTACTGCATGCTGTTACAACTAATTTGGAATGCTGTTGGCTGTTACCAACCCATATTGTCATTAAATTCTCCTAAACACAGAACGTATGGGAAGGCCAGTCCCAGCAGACCCACCTGTCCCACCTCAGCTGGCGATGACACCTGGCACCAGCACGTCCAGTGCCCAGCCCGGGACCTCCTCCTCTGTTGGCCCTGTGCCACCTTCGGGTGAAAGCGCTGCAGGGGATGGGGCTTGCCCCCCCTGCAAGTGTGGCCAGAGGAGGGCCACCTATCACCCTCTCAACGGTCCAGGCTGTGGTGCATAGGGAGATCGAGCATTCAGTCACTGATCCTCTATGCCAGCTCGAGGCAAGAGTGGCATGACTCATGGGTGAGCCTGCCCCTCCTATGCAGCCCCCAGCACAGCCACCCTCTGGGCTGTGAAGGTGCAGTGGTGACTGCCCATGGGTGGGGATCTCAGTTCCACTGTTGCCATCTGTTGTCTCATGGGCTTGTGATTTCCAAACATCCTTCCCCATCAATGGTGTTCACCCACCCCATGTGTCATATTCCACCCCTGTATGCATCTTGTTTGTCTTGTCTGTTTACCTCCCCAACCTACCTCCCAAAATATACCTACTTCCCCTACCCCACATTCCACTCTCACCTGAAAAAAAAAATGGGCAATCTACTCCCACAAAAAAATTACGCCCCATACATAGCTGCCCATTTTAACCCACGGTGGTGGTGCTGCGGTAGCATTGTCACCTCACAATAAGACGCTGTCCAGTTCGATTCTCAGCTAGAACGTCTTCTGCGAGGAGACATGCGTGAATGGGTGTACCTTAGTTGAAGGTTGTGCGTCAGGGCTGGTAACTTGGCATGTAAAAATCAACTGCCAATCATTAGCGGACCAGAGTTCCGCTGTGGCAACCCCTAACCAGGAAAAGCCGAAAGACACACACACTCATAGCTGCCCATTTTGCACAAATGTCCGCTGGACACAGAAACTGAAATTCAATTGGCAGTACAACATACTTCGTTGTCCTCACCCTTCTCTCAGGGGTGGAAGATTTCAAATTTCTCTCCAAATTACTAGTATATGCACAGCTGTTGCTGATAAAGAAATGGGCAGCTGTGGACCTTCTCTACACCCGTCCTGCACATCCCTAGCTGTTTTCCCTACTGTCTTTCCCTCTTTGTGCCCCTTTTTCACCACTGTCCTATCTCCCCATTTTCTTTTCTTTCAAAGAAATGAGCGCTAGGGTTAGCGTGAGTAAGCACTTTTAAGCAGTAGTAAGCAGATTTGAGCGAGTGTGCGCATGTGTGCGCTTAGCTTAGTATTGCTAAGCATCATGCAGCCCCCCACAAACCCGCTTACAACTGCTTAAAAGTGCCTTAGTCACCCTGCATATGAGGGGCCTTGTTCTGCTCAGCAGCAAAATAAAACACCTCTGTCAGTCTCGACCCCCGGACCTTGGACACACTAAACTGCATGAAGTACCACTAGGCCACAGTAGATATACAGCAGGCTGTTGCTGAAATATATATATATATATATATATATATATAGCATACATCAGAATGTGTGAATGTAAAGGAAAGATAGGAATGCCATAACACAAAACCTGTTCTGTGGAACTTTACCAGCAGTTGTTGTGGAATTGCATTACATGACTGTGATAACAGAACCAGATATTCTAGCAGTAAAT
>NC_056725.1:1997285471-1997372971 GCF_019279795.1 Protopterus annectens | reverse complement strand
GACGTTGGATAGGCAGAGTCGATACACATGCACACAACATACACAACTGTGCCATACGCAGTACACGTTAACATGCTACACATGGCTTATTCAGACACCCGCTGTAAGGTCACACTCCAGTATCCCAAATGTCATCCACACAGCACACATAATATATCTGAGGGGTAGAGGCCTCTCATGTGGCTGTGAGACACTCTTCAACAAATAACACATTCATGTTAGGCAATGCCCCCTATCGGGCACCTTACAAACCCATGTAACAACTGGCCGTGAAATGGTGAATGTAGCCATGGCACTGCAGTTCAGGTACAGCATGCTATGTGCCGGTCTGGCACACATTAGTAGCCTTGAGTGACCACATGATGCTGCGTGATGATGGCTCATGGTACTACACCCCATCCAGTTACAGTGGCCACAGTACTACACATATCATGAATTGCTATACACCTCAATGTTGTGTGTGTGCAAACATATGCACTGATACACAATATGCATAGCAATCACCATTTGTGCAAAGTGACATACATATGTCTTGTAATGCTATTGAGTGTATAGGTCACATAATACACATTTTGTATGTGTGATGTTTCATGTTGCAGTTGTGTGGTAGCATGCCATGTCATGGCTGGCACTGGCATGTCCACAATATGTCCTACACTCACCATAACCTCTGTACAATGGCTATGTTGAGCAATGGTATTCCATCAGGTATACATGCACCACTCATCCTGTGTGTATACCTAGCATGCATGTGCTAAACCTGTGTCCACAATTATCTGCTAAAGACACAGATGCTCTAATCAGAAATGGATATCTATGTGACACACTGATACACATCCAGCCATGGTATGTATTCCTGTGACTGATGGTGCACAGGACATTGCAGAGCTTTTAATACTTGCACAGCAATGTTGTGTCCATGTACACATTGCATTCCAGGGTGAGGCCATTCACTGAACAAAACACACACACATCAAAGCCATGTATACTGTTATTAGCAAGGGCTGTCTACACTCACACTGCATGCTGTTGAGCAACACACGTCCTGCATGCTGTCACGTTTGATATAAATGTTTGGCTTGTGATACTGTACCCCACCAAAACACGCTATTGAGTATGTTCAGGATTTCTGGTGGTGTGTGTGTGTGTGTGTGTGTGTGTGTGTGTGTGTGTGTGTGTGTGTGTGCGTGTGTGTGTGTGTCTGTTTTAGCGAGGAGTGTATTTGTGTGCATGTGTGCAAGTGTGCATGTGTTTATGTGTGCATGTGTCCATGTGTTCATGTGTGCATGTGTTCATGTGTTCATGTGTTCATGTGTACATGTGTGCATGTGTGCATGCGTGCATGTGCGCATGTGTGCATGTGTTCATGTGTGCATGTGTTCATGTGTTCATGTGTGCATGTATTCATGTGTTCATGTGTACATGTGTGCATGTGTGCATGTGTTCATGTGTGCATGTGTTCATGTGTGCATGTGTGCATGTGTGCATGTGTGTCGACATCATGTACAGGTCGTAAAGTGTGTTTCCTGTCTTCCTCTTACAGGTGCTGATTTTGGGCTGGTTCAATGCAGCAGGGAAACTGATGTCACTGAGCATAATAGTGATAATGATGAAAGGTGTGTTGAGGCACAGGCATGTTTGCCAGGGTCTGTCGGTGGGCCACCAATCAACAGTACACAAGTGTCCACCCCATCCATGCACACAGTCATACTGCCAATACATCCATCACCAATGTCCTTAGCAGAGGGACATCATACAGTCGGCATTGGCCAGGACAGTGTGGTATCCATGGCACATGCATCCCGACACAGCAGCCATACCCAGATGTCTGGAAGGGTACCACAGAGGCAGATGTCCAGGGGTGCTCGTCAGAGCATTGCTGCTCATCATGCCACTGGCAGACGTGCCACAGGTCTTATAACCTCACGCATGTTCCAGGCTGTCAAGGAGGCGCAGGCACGTATGGAACGGTACACCAGGCAGGGACTAAGGGCATAGAGGGCACATAACACCACCGTAATAGACAGTATCCATGACCTAGCTGGTGCCATCCATAATTACACTGAGGTCACTGATAGACGTTGGGGAGAGACATTAGATGTCCTCCACAATATCTTGTCCATGTGTCAGGACAGTGCGGGATGGTTGAGTCATCGACGTGGACATATGCCAGCAACATCATCAGCTGGCAGTCACCGTGGACGTCCCTCAAGCCACAGCTGCTCCCGTAGTGCCAGTACCAGCCCCAGCAATGTTGGGGGTAGGCTGTCCATAGAACGTCCTAGAAGACCACGTGCATGTGGCTCTGGACAGTCCCAGCAGGGACCTGGGTCCAGTGTACATCCATCTTCCTCTGAGGATAGTACCCAGTCTGGCTTAGTACCTGATAGTGTCAATAGCACCACTGCCAGGCACAGGTACCATATCCGTGGCCAGAGACGGTGGTCTGTAAAGCCTCGCAGGTACAGTCTGTGGCTGTCCCACAAATACCCGTATATGGCAGCCACATGGTGGAACTGTGTGCATGCAGACACACACACAAATAATCCAGACACCTAGGGCTAACACATACCCACACACATTACATCAGCATTGGCCCATACCAGTATTCTTGCCCCACACACACACACACACACACACACACACACACACACACACACACACACACACACACACATACACACACACACACACACACACACATGTCGATTGGAGGGCTCATTGTAGGCCTCTGGCAAACCAACAACACACCCTGTGCATATGATGAAACCTGTGCCACCTCCTGTCATCTGTAACATCGATGCAGGAACAGGCTACCATGGTCCTGATGCACAGGGTGTCTTTATAGCAGTACAGCAATGTTAGCATGTTGTCAGCAGTAGAGTGTAATGATATGCTTGAAGGTGTAGCTGAGCAGGCATGATGCATTAAAGCTATGATTGTCATTGTAGTGTTGTTTACACCAGTGTTAGTTTGAATTGTATATTGTCTACCCACGTGCCACTTGGCTGATGTGTGCAGTATTGGCAGCATGTGTTAGAGAGAGGATAGTATGTGTGGGATGTGTGTAGCACAGATTTGCAGGTGTACAGTTGTGAAAATGGTGGAGGTGCACTGTCTGCATGTACATGCATAGTGGACACATGGGCAGGGTGACATGCTCTGTATTACACAGTAACACTCCATAGTTTCTATTGGTGGCCAGTATGCATTGTACTACACACATTTCAGAACCTGACTACACATGTGTGTATGACATGGTTTGACACTGTGCTGTGGGTGATACTGTTACTATCTGTCATTGTTTTGCATTCTGGTAGTATACATGACTTCAACAGCCTGACAATAACCAATCGTTAGATGATGTCTTGACAACTGACACACAGATGTAGGACACACAGCAACATTTGGATCCTTCAGGTATGATACTATGCCAGTAACCAGTGGTATTCACCTGCACCCATTACTAAGACCACTCCTGTTTGGCATATGGCTCTCTTAGGTACAAGCAATCACAGTAAGGATATGTCTGTCCACTTCTGCTAATGCATACTGTGACCTATACTGCATTCTCCAGGTGACACACACATCCTCCACAAGGGTATCATACAGACAGATACCTGTTGTCAAACCCATGCTGTAAAGCTATAGGCCAAACTAAGCATAGTCATCCACCTTTACGGAACATAGTATCCCCACAGTACCACATAGGTAGTAGCCACCAACATGATGAACAGGTACCGATGTGTACATGCAACCTAGTGTTACATCATCTCTCCTTTGATAATCACATTCCCTAAGCTATTTTGAAATCCCTCGGTGGATCACATAAGCAATAAGGGGTCTGCATGCATGTCCACAAAGGTTGTTGTACACCTATAATGAATAGTCATCACTGACAGACTTTGCTGCATTTGAACAGGTCTGACATATACCTCGGCCATAAACCCTCACTCACACAATTGAATAGAAACTGTAATGAGTGTGTGTGACATGGATGACCTAGGCAAGGCATCACTGCAGTGGCTGGCCTTGTCACAAGCATACAAATGTATCCTAAGGTCTGGGAAGCAGCAGCATGGTTTGGCAAAGATGACAGCTGTGTTCTTGGATAAAGCAGGGTTCCCACACATGCAATAATTGAGGTAACATGCACATATATGTATTTGCCTCACAGCTACCTCACCTGTGCAATGCATACTGATATATCATATGGTAGTAAAAGCCAAACCCACAACATATAGAGCACACTCACCAAGTGCAGGATTCAAACCCCTACCTACTTCGTAATGCTAGAGGTGTATGCATTAACACAACACGTTATACACATTACTGGGAGGTCTCTTTTCCACAGGTATATTTGTAGGATGGTGACATCATCAGACTTGACAAAGATAAGTATACCACTTGTAAGGTGTACTACTACTCTACAAAAAGGTTGCTTTTTTCCAAGGTAATTACACACGCTGTTGTCAAGTGCAGGATTCAAACCCCTGCCTAACTACTTCATGATATGAGAAAAGTACGCATTAACATGACACGCTATACACATGATTGGAAAATCTTTTTTCTACAGGTATATTTGTAGGATGGTGACATCATCAGACTTGACAATGATTAGTATACCACTTTTAAGGTGTTTTACTACTCTCCAAAAAGGTTGCTCTTTCCCAAGGAGACCACACACAGTTGTCAAGTGCAGGATTCAAACCCCTACCTAACTACTTCATGATACTACAGGAGTATGCATTAACACGACGCACTATACACATGGCTGGAAAACCTTTTTTCCACAGGTATATTTGTAGGATGGTGACATCATCAGACTTGACAATGATTAGTATACCACTTTTAAGGTGTTTTACTACTCTTCAAAAAGGTTACTCTATCCCAAGGAAACCACGCACACAGTTGTCAAGTGCTGGATTCAAACCCCTACCTAACTACTTCATAACACTAAAGGAGTACGCATTAACATGACACGCTATGCATCTCACTGTAAATTTGGCTTTCCACAGGTATATTTGTAGGATGGTGACATCATCAGACTATACAATGTGGGTTACATTAGGTGACATTAGGTGGGCTACATAAAAGGAATGTCTGAACACTTTGGCCATGTGACCATCAAAGGGGAGTTTGCTATCTACCTGTGTCCCCAGGGCCATAATGACTTTCTCCATACATACTGGATTACCAGCTATGTGTTAATTTGTGTGCACATTGTTTCACCCACAGGGGATGACTATGCATTCATTGGCATTCAGCTTGAGGGCATTGTTTTGACACCAGGTATCAGTCCCTGTAAGACACTTCTGGAGGATGTCTGTGTCAGCCGTAGAGTCGATTATGGACCACTGTTAGCAGTCATCTGCAAACCTGTTCAGCCATACAACTCCCATGCTTGCCTGTACCTCTGAGCAGTATCTACTGAACAGGTGGGATTCCAGGACCAATACCTGTGGGATGTCATTTGTGACTGGCTTAGAGTCGGACATAGCACCTGCAACTCTGAACATGTGTGTTTGATCTGTGAGCCACTTGGCCACCCATCCTGTGACATAGCTGTTAATGTTCAAGCTGGTACGTTTGTCCATGATGACAGAGTGGGGAATGGTGTAGAAAGTCCTTAGTGAGGTCCAGGTAGGCTGTGTGGACTACTTTCACCTCCATCTATGTCCTTGGTAACTGTTTGACATAATTCAACTAGGTGTAGGAGACAGGATCTGCCTTTAACAAGTGTCTGGAGGTCTCCAATGTCTCGGTTTATGGGTTCCATAACAATTTGCTCATTAGCTTTGTAGACCAGGCTGAGTAGACATATAGGGCAATGGTTTCCAGGTTCTGTTGTGGCACCCCCTTTGTGGAGCTGGATGACTGCTAGTGTATGCCATTCTTTGGGTACATAGCCTGAAGTACGCTTGAGTCTGGACAGTGGATGTAGGTGAGGGTGTAGTTTCTTTTGGGCCGAGTGTGAGACGCAGCCTGGGACACCATCCAGTCCCATTGATGCGGTGTTCTTAGCTTTGGAGAGGGCTGTCTTTACCTGCATGTCCATGACATCTGGGGCACAGCATCCTTCTGTGATGGACACAGGGCCATATGGGGTTGATGGGGGGGAGTTTACACTGAACTTGTCCCCCTGGATATGGGCAATGAGAATTGGTTCAGTGTATTTCTTTCCTTTCTCAGTATCTGACAGCATATTTGGAAGTTGACACCTACATGTCTGGTATAGCTACCAAAGGCTATGTGGTTGTCATTCTCACATTCCTTGGCTATTTGTCTTTAGAAACAGTCCTTGGATTATTTTATGAGTGATCATTGTTTCTTCCTAATAATGATCAGTGATGCCTTTCCTTTAGTGAAGTTGGCTCTATCATGTGTTCGTTTCCACCTTCTGTTGTCTAGCTTATTTATAGGCAACAACCATCTGATTGTTGTCTTATTTATGGAGGAGTGCATCTTGGATTTCTTTGTGTTGTTTCATTCCATGCATCCCTGTAGATGCTCATAGGATGCACTTGTAAATGATTCTGCAGATTGTATACCATTATCCTATAGCAAGAGGTCTTTGGAACATTCCACTTTGGTCTTGGGAAGTGTGCAGTTTGCTTTGGAATGTGTCTTCACAGTGGTTTCATTGACTGGGTGAGGGGGCGGGATGTGGATGTCCAGTGTGATTACTTTATGATCTGATATTACTAGCGAGGGGTTTATCTCTGTTGTGGAACACTGGTACCCCATGCTGGTGATGATCATGTCCAGTATGTTGTCACCTGTAGTGGGCAGGGTGACCAGCTGTTCCAGGGTGGTAGAGTTTTTAAACTCTAGGAAACATTGGGCAAAGGACGTTATACATGAATAATTCTCCCACTCAATGTTTGGTTAGTTGTAATCTCCTCATATAATGGTGTTTGACAGGACCCTTGTATTTTCCACTGTTCTCAGGAATACTGAGTGAGGTTCCTGAGACAAGATACATGATCTGTAGCAGGCTACAATCTGATGAGCAGCTTTGCCCAATCTTAGTTGCACTTGCATGGTCTCCAAGGCCTCATGCAGTGCCATTAACCTGAAGGTGTGGGTATCCATAAGGTGAATGGGTACACCCCTTCCTTTTGTATTTCACTCGTGATTTTGGGTCTGAAGGTCAGAGGGATTGTGAGTGTTTTACGTGGAGCATGTCCAACAGCTCTGTGTTTGACATAGCTTTGTATGTTAGGCAGTGAGCACCTCTGAGAAGGCGATATGCAAGGGAGTACGGATGGAGCATTTTGAGATGGTCTGTGTATGGCATGTATTCTGGGCCGCTAATGCTCTTTGTGAGATATTGCTGCAGGCTTTCCAGTTGTTGTGGTTGTCTTGTGAGGTACATAGCAGAAGTGGCTTTGTACTCTATTATGGTTCTAGTGAGTGATGAGTAGAGGGGAACAATGTCCTCTTCTATTCTGCATGAGACACATTTTGTGATTAGGTGTGCCACATAGGAGGGATTCCTGACTACTGTGGGAATGTGGTTATCACAGTTGTGTCCACTGTCCACCTGTGACCCAAGCTCTCTTGTCACACTTTCAGTATGAAGTATACTACCACCTATGTTGTAGTTCTTAGCTACAGAGTTTTTACCAAAGGGGATGACAATGCACCTTTTGGCATTGAGCTAAAGCCTATGGCTTTGACAACATCCATCTGTCTCAGTGAGTCCCTTTTGTAGGATGTCCACATCTTTAGTGTTTACAATTATGGCTCCTAGTTTGCAGTCCTCTGGAAACCTCAGTTGCCACAGACCTTCCATGTTAAATTTTACTTCAGGGAAGTAGATGCTACAAAGCCTGGGATGTTATCTGGTCCCATGGCTGCTGTGATACTGGCTTTGGAGAGTTTTTTTTTAACCTGTGCAGCCGTGATGACAGCAACCTTGCAGTCTTCCATTATAGAGATGTGCTCATTTATGGGTGTGGGGGGGGGGGGGTAAAGTTAACACTGATCCTATTTACCAGGATGTTGGCAATATCAGTTGGGTCTGTAACTGAGATATAACTCAGAACAAATCTGAGTGTAGCCATGACATGGACCTGTCTGTTGGGCAGAGATCTCCTGAGTTGACAGTATGCAACAGAATACAGATTGGGTTACATTCATTCGTGTTGCATGGGGCAACTATTTGACGCCAGTAATCCTGTTGTTAAGGTACTTCAGTGGTCTTTCTGGCTGCTGAACATGCCTAGTCAGATTAATCGCAAGTGTGTTGTGGTACTCTCTGACAGATCTGATGACCGCTGAGTAGTGGGAACCTCCTTTGACCTACATTCACAGACCTTGGCAGTTTGTGTGAACACATGGCATGATTTTCTGACCACTTTGTGAATGTGTTTCTGGAAGTAGAGATGACTATCCACATTTGTCCATAGATCCCTTATTATTACATCCGTATTTAGCGTAAGTGTGTGAGCATGCCCAGTATGAACTTTCAGTATGTTGCTGCCTGACATTTGCTTAATTTCTTTGTGTGTGAGCATGCCCAGTATGACCTTTCAGTGTGATGCTGAATGAAATCCACTACATTTGTTGGAGTGTGTGAGCACGCCCAGTATAGGCATTTATACTATATGTGTATGGCAAATCAAGTTGTATTTTTACAGCAGGGCTCACCTTTGTGTCATAGATCAACAGGGATCATGCTGTGCCTGCAGGGCTTCAATGAGACACTTTGCATAGACTTATCAACATTTCCACATACAGGGGGGACAGTTATTCTTTGTACATTTCTACCCGGGGGCACACCTGATTGTTACTGTAGGTGTACATAGGATGAAGGTTTCACCTGACACTTATACACATTTGCTATGCCTGCACTGCTATGTACAGTACACCATTTCAGTCTGTACTGTTGCCTATTGTACTGGCTTGAGGCATACTACTGTACTACAAATCCTAGTGTCCAATGTCACGTATATTAGATTGCAACTTCATAGCCTACACAACCCACATCACACCGACTGGCCTGATGTTCTCTGTCTGCATAGGCCTGTGGGGGAGGTTACCCATATGCCTCTTTAGGGGCATGATACAGCATTTCTTTGTGTTTGCATTAGTGTACAATTGTCCTGCTGTGTCAGTGCCATGGAAATGCTGTTATGGCTTAGTGGTTCAGTACTGTAACAATAGTGCAAGGTATCCTAGGTTCGAGCCCTATCACTGCTTTTTATTTTCATGCTGGGCAGACCAGACTGTTTAAGGAACAGTAAAGCAAATATGAACATGCTTACCTGACTTTGCTCAACTTTGCACAACTTTGCCCAACCTTACCCAACATTGCTCAACGTTGCCCAACATTGCACTAGTTAACACGAGCAATTTTGTTTACATATACTAAATATTGGTAAATACTGCTTAGCACTGCTTTATATTGCTTAAAACATGGCAATCATGCCTCAGGTGGTGCTGCAGGGCTGCCTATGTCAGATGCACATACTACACTCCCTATACATGTTTGGAAACAAGTAGTGTCAAGTTAGGCATCCCTTTTATTTTATGTGCGAGTCAGAGAGAGGTATCATTTCCAGGGTTCCTACTGAGCCAGTGTATGTGCTATGCATTGCCTCTTTTCCAAGGCCAAGGCATACTGGGCATGCCTCCTTCTGCCTACTGGGGCAGGCTCAGGTTGTTCCTCCTCTGAGTCACGCTGTGCCCGTGCAAGCCCTGGCAATGGTGGGGGGCTGTGTGGCCCTGCCTCATGCTGTTCCTGCTGCAGCTGTTTTCGCAGGATCATATTGTGTAGCATGGCACATACCATGACAATTTGGGTATATGTAGTTGGTGAGTACTGCAAGGCTCCACCAGATGTGTCCAGGCACCGGAACCATGACATGAGCATCCCAAACACACGCTCGATTACATTTCATGTTTGTGCGTGTGCCTCATTATGGAGTTCTTGTTCAGGTGTGTGTGCATTTCTGATGGGTGCCATCAGCCACGGCTCCAGTGCGTATCCAGCATCCCCCACTAGGTGACCATCAGAGATGTCCCCATTGGCAAATGTCTGGTACAGTTGCGTCAGATGCCAGATATGGGAATTGTGGTAGCTTCCAGGGCAGCCAGCACACACATTCAGTATTATGCCCTGGGCATCGCACATGACCTGGCAGTTGATGGAGTGGAAGCCCTTGCGGTTGATGTAGGCCCTACCCTGCTCACTGGCTGGTGCTTTGATGTGTATGTGCGTGCAGTCAATTGCACCCACTACCTCAGGGTATTCCGCTATTTGCTGGAAGAGATGCATATTGCTGGCCAATACCTCATGGGAATTGGGGAAATATACATGATCACCGACATGTGCTGACATGGCATTCAGGAACTGGTGCAGTACCCTGGATGCTGATGCCTGTGAAACCCCCATTATATCACCAATTGGTCTCTGGAAGGTACCTGTTGCTAGTATTCTTAGGCCAACACATACCTTGGTTTCCACTGGGATGGGTTCCCCTCTGTTGGTACTGTGTGTGAGGCGTGGCCTGCACAGCTCAACAATTTGCTGCAGGAGGTCTCTGTCCACTCTATAGCGCTCCACTATCTCCAGCTCATGTAGCCCCTGGTAGGTTACCCTGGATCTATACACTCTTCTCCGTCTCCTCACTGTGGGTTGCTCAACAGCATTCGCAATGGTACCACCCTCAGCATCTTGCACATGTTGCCTTATAATAGCAATGGCAGCCCCTAACATTTTTTGTCTCAGTTAAGCTTTTTAAATTTTCACTTCTCTTTGTAGACTGCAGTGTTGCAGTGTTTCTAAGAAAAACATGGGGGAATGTTGTTTGCAGAGTTTTAAGTGCTGGGCTGGGCTAGTATACTGCCTGTGTAATTGGCTGATTCTGATTGATTTCACCTGGCAGGTCTGCTAGTTCTCCTTGGTTAACTTCCTACTACTTCTTTTCCTTCCTTTTCCCTTTCTGTTTCCACAGGGGGCAGCGACTCACAAACAAGCGCAAACACGAGCACATGAGTGCACACACGCGCACACAGGCTTACACAGGCATACACAGACTTAGGCGGGTGCAGGTGCGCGCACACAGGCTTAGACAGCCTTACACAGGTTACACGGGCACACACACGCGCACAGAGGCTTAGATGGGTTTACAGGCGCGCACACGTGCGCACACAGTGTCAGCATCTTTGCAAGAAACTTCAGTGACAGACACGGCGTACACCTTCAGTTTCTGGGTTTCAGTTCAGACAACTGTAGACACACCTCTTCCAGTCCTGAGTAACTCACAGCAAACACATGCCACTCTGCTCCAATAAGCTTACAGTCTTTGGAACATACCCTCCTCATGATGTCACCTATCTTCTACTCTGTTACTTCCCTAATCCTACTCTTACACTCTAGGGACATGGTTCACATGGCAGGGAAAATTGGGATTCACTATCCGTATACTCATTTGCGTAGGATTGCCTACTAATGCTTGGTTACATCTCTTAGACTGAGCTTCCCCCTTAGCAACCTCTACTCTGTAGCTATGTTGTCTTCAGCCTGCCATCCAAATGCATGACAGATTAATATATGTAATAAAATGCCCATTTTTAGGCTTTTTTTATTTCCTCTGGTTTTTAGAGCGCCACACGTTTGCACGGCAGTGCGCTATGCTTAAACATTGAAGATCGGGGGAAAAAATGTTTTTTATTATTTTGCAACACATAATAATGCCAATGGCCTTATATTTGGCCATTGGCATGCTTCCTCAACTGGATGCATCCTTTATTTGAAGCTGTCATAGCTCCATTTTGCTATTTACAGAACGGTACTCAGTTAACAACTGAGTACATTTCTGCAAATAACACTACTCTTACTCGGACAGGTTAGTGTTTCCTGGATCGCAAATTTACCTCATTTGCATAGCTTTCAGCAGCAGATGAGGTAATTTGCATATCCTAACACTGTCCGTGCAAGAGTCGTTTTAAAAGCTCTCAGACATGTTGGCTGTCTGGAGTCTTACTCTACTCTTAGACTCTGTGCAAGCCTTCGTGAATCTGGCCCTATATCTATCGATATATATATATATATATATATATATATATATATATATATATATATATATGTCTGCAACTATATATATATATATATATATATATATATATATATATATATATATATATATATATATATATATATATATATATATATATATATATATATATATATATATATATATATATATATATATATATATATATATATATATATATATATATATATATATATGTGTGTGTGTGTGTGTGTGTGTGTGTGTGTCTGTAAAGCAATGCATACCCTGCGCAAACGCACTTACACACGATTACTGGTGTTTATATATGCTTAAACCTGCTTAGTAGTGCTTTATTCATTATGACACTGACACTTCGTTCCAGTTAACTTTTAATTGTTATTTTGCAGGTTATACAGCGGAGAGATGTTGAAATATGTTCATGTACAGATTACCGATGGAAAATGGTATGTGCTGCAGTCGGATTCGGAACAGGAATGTCTGTTCGTTAGGCGGATGCTCTAACCAATACACTATTGCTGTGCTGCTTCATTTGCATATATACCCATATACCCATGTCTCCTGGCTCCCCAAACACCCACCCCAACACCTCACTAACATTGCAGTCATCCATTCTCCAGCTGGATTCGCGGTGTATCCACACCACTACACATTGGCCACTCCCTACTCCTGTAGACCCATCCCATCAGTTGACTCACTCCACTTATCCCCCGAAATCCCAAACTTTTAATCCACAAACATTGGTGACATGAGCGACCAAAAGGACACTATTCACAATTTTTGGGCTGTCCCACATGGGACATGCATGTCTTTATTTCAAGATTAGACTCTATGCTTCATTACAACCTTACTCCCATTAACATGACACTACAATAAATTAATAAGTATGACTATGTGGTAAAGCACACATTACAGATGAGAGCCTAATTATGTACGAGTTTGACGTAATTCTTTTACAAATAGACCGGTTTAGTAATTGGCGTTGCCATAGCAAGCAGATCACAGGAATGATTCCATGTGTGAGAAAGTCCTCACATTTGATTTTTTCAGCACAGCACTGACTTCGGACATTGTACACACTTCTGTGTTTTAGCAGTTTCGTCTCTTCCCTCTTATGCACAACCTATTATTTTATCTACTGTCGAGGTTTGTAAGGCCACATTCATGTTATTTATGTCTGCAGAGGGAATGAATGTGTTACAGAGAATTTACTTTTACATATAGATGTATGCATGTGAGTATGCATATGTACTTATAATGAACTCGCTGACCTCCACGAGGCGGTACAATTAGAACCAGCCCATCCAACACTGACACGCCTGGATCCATAATTTCAATACCCATAGTTCCTCCACCCCACCTGAGTTCAACATACACATATACCATCCATTGTCCAGTTGCGATCGCAGCCATGACACAGATCCACACATTGCCCTCTCCCAAGCTTTAAGGGCCCTACACATATGGTGTCCCAACCCATGTATTCTCAGGCTCTCCCACCATTTAGTCCTTGAACATACATGCCCTTGCTTGTGTAATGGTTGGATGGCCAAACATCCTATCAATTTTTGGGTAGTCCCACCAGGGAATAACCTCTGATTGTAAAGCAGACTTAGCAGATCAACAGTGTTACTCCCACTGGTAATATCCTGCCTGTGGTGTGAGTAGCAGTGCTTGGCTCACTCCTGTCCAGCTTGATATGACATACGCTGACAGCGCTATATAATACTGGGGTTGCTGTTGATTCCCTTCTCATTCATTTTGTATGCTTTATTGTTACGTCATTCATTCTTCATAGATATATATATATATCTGTACATACTTATATACATTTCCTATGCTGGGCACTGCTTACACCCGCACAAGCGCACTCAGACTTGCTTACTGGTACTTATGTATGTTTACTGCTGCTTATTTGTGCTTACACCTGTTTACTAATGTCTTATTCATTATGACAGTACCACTTTGATTGAATGACATTTAGTTAAACATCTCATGTGATACTCTTATGTCAGTTTTACAGCAAAATGACATTCATTCCACATGGAAAATGATATGTGTTCTTGTTGGACTTGAACTGTGAATACCTGCTCATTATGCAGATGCTCTAAACACTACAATATTGATATTTGCATTGATTCCGCATGTTTTTCTCTATTTGAATGATTTTGATGTGTCAGCTATGCTCGGCGGAGGGCAGCAACGCACAAACACTCTGCACTTTGCTTACACTTTCGATATTGCAGCAATACAAATGTATAATAGGGACACAGGGAATATAATTGTGACAGCTCTAGTGATGGGGCTCAGCATTCCACTACATGCTTGTGTGTTTATTACTTCAATTTTATTTCACTGTTCATGGACACTCTTGCATGCTTAGCATACATTTTGGTATCCACAGCCACTGAATTACTGACTTACTATTAGAGGCAGGCTCTAATAGTAAGCATAGTAGGTTGTGCAGCTGTCGGGGCATGTTTTCGCTTCCGTAGAGCACTTGTACATGCCCCCTGCACTTGCACACATTTCCTGTGCATGTCGAGGGTGTGGCGGCGCACCCTCATACATATTCATATGACACTGCTGCACGATCTGTAATGAGGATGCTCGGCGCAAGGCTAAAACCATCCTTGCGCCGAGGTTCAGGAATCCTGGGGTATATGTCATTGTCTCTAGACCCTTGCTGTAGAATAATAAACTGGCATAGATAAAACCATGTCTTATAGTGGCAGAAATGCATTGTGTTAAATTCATTGTACAGCATCTGGGATGTGATGGCAACACATGGCAAATGTGCATACCTCTCATTATTGTCCAGATTTTCACAGAATGTCCAGATTTTTGTCTAGTATTTTCGGTCTATTTTTCATAAAATTGTGGTTTTCCAGAAAATCCCTGGCAAATCATTGAGGACTGAAGTCAGAAAATAATGGCAGACAATTCAGTTTCAGACTTCATATCCTTCAGAAAATTCATGTTAATGTAAAACCTGCTAGTCTATCAACTTTCCAAGTTTGTAAGAGCAATATTTAAAAAGTGTCTCTATTTCTAGGCCTTTATCCCCCAGTATTTGTGGCTTTGTCTAGATTTCTTGCTTTAAGAGGTTGAAAGGTATGCAAATGTGCCCTTCTAAGGACACATCCCTAATCAAAAGTTAGCTTACAAAAGGCACCACAAAGTATGATTTGCAACAGGTCCACAGTGACATGAGTAGATGACTTGTAGTTCATGACAATTTGAGTTCAACGTGTCAGTGTGATATATTCATTACTGTATGGTACATGGCCTGTTAATTTTGCACATGTTCACTGAAGGATAATATTTAGGAAAGTTTATAGAGAAAGTGTGTTTTACTAATGATCTGTGAATCTTATGGCCATCACTAATTAACAATGTCTCAACAGAGAGTACTTGTGCTGTAGAGCATCAGCTATAGCAATGTTTGTGATAAATATTATGCATAGACATTTCTCACTTATAAAGCTTACTTGTCTGCTTTATGCAAAGTGTAGACTTTGTGAAGGCATCTAGTAAATGATGGAAGAAGAAGAAGGCCTGAACCAAGGGAAGATATATGTGTGCTAGCATATGCAGAGAGTCATGCACTTAATACAAACATGGCAAGCCATGCCTCTGGTTGTACAATATGGTATCACATGACATGGACTTTCATTAATAATCTGGAGGATCAGATGGCCATGCAGTATTCATTGTGGATGGTGACAGTTATATCTGTATCATATGAAAGGTCATTGTTCATATGGACCCCAAAGTCTTTTACAATTTAGTTACCTTACAGCTGTTGCACACCAGAAGTATGTAAAATTGACGTGTTATTTGCCAGATGCCATAATACTATATTTTTTCACATTGAAAGCAAGGTCACTTTTAACTACATTATCTTTATGTATTATTAAGTGCTGTTTGAATGAAGGTGGTGGCAGTGGAATTAAGGAGTTTGCAGTCAACTAGATAGTTGGTGAACCAGACAACAGAGTCATTTTTGATGTCTGAAAAAACAAACAAGCAAAAACAATAAAGAGACTTCTCCCAGGACAAATCCTTAGAGGACACCAGTGGTGACAGGGCAGGGGGTGAGAACCGGAATCCTGTTCTTACTTGTGTATGACCACATAGCCAAATGTGGATCCATGTTATTATAGCTTAAATTTCCTTTAGCTACCTGAGGTTATGTCTGATTCTGTCATGATATATAGCATTTTCCCATATGAAGGTAAGTTAAGTCAATCACACATTTGTCTGTAGTCTACTAAGGTCCTTGCTTATCATTTCTATGATAATTTGTTCCATGGATTTGCATATTAGGCTTGTTAGACTGATGGGTCTGTAGTTCCTGGGTCAGCTGATGGCCCACCCTTGTGGACGAGAATGACTGTTACAGTCCTCCATTCACTTGAAACATAGCCAGTTTCAAGGTTGAAATTGAAGAGTGCCTCAAGTGGTCTCAATAGGTCATGTTTTTTGACTGTTCAGGAGGCAAACAAAGATGTTATTGGTACCTATAGCGGTGGTGTTCTTGGCTTTAAGGAGTGCTGCAGGCACCTGGTCTTTGCTGATAGCTGAGGGAAGTATGTTGGAGAGGATTTCACTTGGTGGAGCTGGGGGGAGGGAGTGGGGGTGAAGTTTGAGCTTAATTTACAGCCAATAGATTTCCCCAAGTCAACCTAATTGGTGAAGGTAGTGCTGTTCATCACCAGTTTAGTACACTTCTGCGTGCTGCCTGTAAGGTTCTGCACATAGCTGTAGAAGGTCTTCTGAATTTCTTTGGCCTGAAAGGTTATTCTGACCTTGTAGCTCACCTTATTGGACTCAATTAGACTTCTTAGTTTCTTATTTAGTTGTATAAGACAGCATTCATCTTTAAGGGAGTTGTTCTTCATGATTTTGTCCATGAGGATTCTTCTTTTATTACATAACATGCTTAGGTGAGGGTTCCACCTGTGGGGTTTGTTTTGGATTTATTTCTGGTAGGTACAACAACCAATTATGTGTTTGTATAGGGACTGTGTGAATAATTCTGCATAGGTAGCTGTGGTTTCAGGGTTGGGGGGGGGGCTTGAATTTTGACAAACTGACACTCACTAAGATATAGTTTGACTTTGAATAGTTCTTCACTGTTACTGGTTTAGCTGGATATTAAGGGTAGATTTTTATTTCATATAAGACAGCTTTGTGACCCGATCTCACTAGTGAGGATGTAACAAGTGGGGGGGGGGGTTATTTACAATGTTCTCCCACGTTGGTGAGTACCAGATCCAGTATGTTTGAGCCTCTGTTTAGAGTGTGTACTATATGTTCCAGGGTGTTTGTGTTAATAATTGAGGAAGCATTGTGCCTGTGAGTTTCAGGCAGTGTACATTTTCCAGTCTATAGAGGGGTAGTTAAAGTTAGCCATCAATAGGGTGTTTGGTTGGGGTCTATACCACTTTGTCAAATTGCTATTCAGTGAATAGCCATTCATCAAACCTCATTTTATTGAAGCTGCTATTCATCGAACGGGAAATTTTTCCTAGGGCAAAGCAGCAGTTGGCCACGATTTGGAATTTGCCATTTTCTCCACTGTAGTATGATCTCGGAGTTGGCATATTTCATTGGGGGGTGTGGGGGTACAGACCCCCACATTGGGAGGTGTGGATGGCATAGTCCCCACCTTGGTAGGGTTTAATTTTTTTTTTTTTTTTACGGTTGCTTGGTTGACCTACCATTGGTTTGCCCTAGTTCAACTTTCACTTAAAAAGCTGTTTGATGATTAGCAGCTTCGATAAACAGAGGTTCAATGAATGGCTATTCACCGAATAGCAATTTGAAAAAGTGATATGGACCCATTTGGTTGGATGGTTAACACCTGTAATTTGTTTAGTAAGAGTTGTGAGACTCTAAGAACATAGATGGTGACCTGTATCTAGCCATGAAATGGTGAGGGATCTTATCTGTGGTGACTTGCATGTGGATGAGCTTCATGGTATCATCTTGTTTAACCAACCTGGAGGTATGCTTGTTGCTGACAGATTGAGACATCTCCACCTTTGGCTCCAGTCTGTGCTGTTGTTGGTCTAAATATGTGGAAGGTGCTGCAGCCTTACACTTCAGAGTACTTTCTATGGCTTTAAACCAAGTTTGAGTCATGGCAGTCATGTTTATATTCTCCAGAGTGAGGAGGGCTTGAAGGGTTTGGAGTTTTTTGTTTAGTTTCCAAGCATTGAACAGTAACACCTTAAGGTTGCTTGTAGATTTCTTGAGTTTATTTTTTAAGTTGGAAAACTGGATACAGTGAGTCCTGAACAAATTTAGGTGACTTCAACATTTTGATGTGAGCCAGTCAAAACTCTGTGGGTTACAGAAAATGTAACTGATGCATCTTAAGCCTGTTATAATCAACAGAACTTTAGTAAAGCTGGTTACTTACAAAGGAGCTGTTAGTCTCTAAATTATTTGACCACAATAACTAAAAAACATTAAATCTTTTATGAGCAATTCATGAGCTATATTCTGCTGTGGCCTTCATAACATGAAACTAATGTATTAATTAATATTATCATCTGTCCCTCTTTTTGCAGGACAGTATCTGTTTGGAAAGTTGCATTATATGGAGAGAAACCATGAAAAATGTAAAATGTGTTGAGATTTTAGGTCAAACGTGTTTTCTACATTTTATGCAATAGTTACAGCAAACAGCATAAAATTTCATGAAACAACAGAAGCAACTCAAATTCTACAAGAATGAGATTTTATTTTGGCAGAAAAATGAAATCCATTTCTTTGCATTGGTTCTAGCCATGGTTTGCCCTGTAAAATCTCATGTTTCCATACATTTGTAAAGATGCCTGCCTTGGTGTGAAGTCATTTTGGGTAGCCTGACTTAACAGCCTTTAATATCCTGTAGCGGATGTAAATGAAAGAATTCATCATGAGACTTGAACTGTGCCAGAATCTTGGTAATGATAGTAGCTGCTTCTTTTGTGAATATACCCATGAGAGGCACACACAATTTTCTAGTATCAGACATGGGAGAATGCCTCATAATTAGGTATATCTGTAACCGGACAAGGACTGGCAGCCCTTCAGAAGCCAGGTGCTGCAGAAAGAAAAGCATTAATGAGGACAACATTGCTTTATTTTGTAGATACATCACATGAGGGTCTTAAGGATATGCATAATATCAAAAGAAATAAACTACCAGAAAAAGAATCAAAGGAAAATTAGGAGATGCATGGATCACTTGAGGAAAGTACCCCAGCCAAATGTTAAAATATACAACACATGATTGAGTGGTTTTTCTCTTCAACACCTGGCAGCAAACAAAACTGAAGAGAAGAAAAGGGAAGAGCTAAGCAATGATGCCATGAGACGTTGGAGGAGCTAACTGCATTCTGGGAAGAGATAACAGGTGCATCTTTAACCTCATCTCCTCCCTGGGACAGTAACTTGGAAAGTTATTCTTATTGAGATGACACAGAATAAATACTTCATGTCATCTGAATGTTTCATTATGGCTTGCAAGGGGCCTCAGGCATAACAGGAAGATAAAGAGTGTGCAATGTGATGACAAAGAATACCTAGTGTAAAAGTCAAATATAATATTAAGGGAAAAGTGGTAAGAATGGGGACAGTACTGAACTTTGTGTATCAACTTATATGAACAGATTATCAGAGATTTGAACAATCATTGAGTATAGCTGACACAAATACTAGTGAAAAATGTGAAAAGGAATTAGTGAAACTGTCAAATTGGCTTTAAGACAAGATCCAACCTTATTAGGGAACATTCAGAGAGATAAAAAGATAAGAATATACAGTAATCGACAACTTGTATGCATAAAGGAAGAAACATCCTACTATAGATGAAGATTTTTTTATAGCTGTCAGTAGCTTAAAGACACAGGAAAGTAATCATACTTATAGCCAATGAACTCTTATGGTAATATGTACTAAAGGTGGGGGAATGTACATACAGCAATTAAGTATTCTAGTACCTTAATTGGATATCACATTAAAAATGCTCAGGGATGCACATTTTTTCTTATGTATGCATCAAAGCAGGATACTGACAGATTCTTTTGAGTACCAAATATACACCAAGTGCTCCTTTAAGGACTCTATGGGGCCTGTGACAATTTTTAAAATCTTGTTTGATTTACATTTTCAAGCAAATTAATGATAATTCATTATGGAGGAAAGAAATGTTTGCAATACCATAATCTTCACTGAGTGCTAAATGGAAAAGGTTTTAAATCAAAGATTTAAATTCCCCAATGCTCAACTCAGCAGTGTCTGTTTTCCCCTGAAAATCACTGGTGTAGCAACTTGTATTTGTGTACTGGCAGTGCTTCATTGTATCTGTTGTATTGTCTCCATGGGTGTGTAGCCATAATATATTTAAGTAACAGGAATTGAGATGGTGAAGCCATGCAACTGTATTATGCCTAAGTAAAGGGGGGTGAAGGGTGAAGCTGTCCACATAATTGATATAGCAGAAGCTTGGTCACTTCAAAAAACACTACTTTTAAAAGGTTTTAATTGGTTAAAGGTTTAACTGTATTTTTACTTCTTCTGCTTGAGCCATCACGTAACAGAAACTTGAAAATACATGGAGAAGCACATTTTAAACCAGCTTATTTGGAGAATATGTTTTTTCTTAACAGTTTAACTGAATATGAATAATACTTTGATAATATTTTTCAAACATTTTGGCAAGCAGATATGATTTTATGAAAACCCCAATGATACTTCATGGGTTTCATTGTAGGAAATGGTAAATTGCAATACAAACCAAAGAAAGTCCAAGGAATAACAGTCTCATCTTTAGTCACAAAGCGCATAGACATTAACTGACTTTATGAGATACAATTGGGGAGAGTGTCATATTCTTATTCCATTAAATGAGTTGCCCACAACATCAGGTAGAAAGAAAAGTAGTCACTGGTATGTGAAACATTTTTTTCAGCAAGTAAAAGAAGTTAGATATAATCTGCCATTCTTAAAACATCCTATCATTACAGCATTTTAGATAGATGTCTTACATAAGGGTTTAGGAGCAATTTTGTATAAAGGGCAGGATAGGGTGAATTCATACCTCTCAACTGTACAGATTTCTGCAGAATGTCCAGATTTTTGCCTCCTATTTTCGATCTGCTTTTCATATTCTTCTGGTTTTCTGGGAAATTAGTGGTAAATCATTACATATTGCAGTTAGAAAATGACAGACATTTGAGTTCCCGACTTCATATCCTGTTATTCTATCAACTTTTTAAGTTTGTAACAGCAATATTTAAAAATTGGCCCTATGTTGGGGCATTTGTCCCACTTTTATTTATGGCTTTGTCCAGATTTCTTGCTCTAAGAGGTTGAGAGGTATGAGTGAAATAACCAATAGTGTATACTAGAATGAATATCTGTGATAGGAGACGTGTATATGTAATGATAGACAAAAAACTTTTATAGGCATGATAGTAATACTTAAGCATCACTTGTGTGGTAAACAATTACAGATATATTTACTGGATCTATAATGTTTCTTCGAGTGTTACTACAGCAAACAATGATTCACCAAAACACAGTACTGCAAACTGATAGGGTTTCATCAAACTCACAGAAACCTTTAAAATAAATACAAAAAAACCCAGTGTTTTTGCAGGCGGACAAGCATCTCCCCTGTATTCCTCACATGGAGAGCTGCACCCTATACACCTTGATACTTATACTCTGAGATTGCACAACAGGGGTCAGAGTAGTATTTCCTCTTCCCCACTCAATGGCAATCCCAGCAACCTCACACACTACACAGGAACAGGCTTTGTAAGTGAATGGTAGAAATGTATTCATGTAAAGAATACATGGAAGAATACAGCATCTTGCAAGGAGGTAAACACTTTGCAACATTCAACAAATTTTTTTTCAAACTAGTACTGCAAAGTGAAGTTTGACTAAATCAGGATTAATGTAATGTATGGAACCCTAATCATTTATTTATCTGATGACTTTGTTACATACTGTCCACGACTTCTTCTTTTGCAATGGATACCCACTATTAAGGGTAAAAAAATCAACTTATAAGATTATAGCAGTGCCTGAAAAGTTGCAATTATCTCATCACCTGTTCTCCAAAACTACAAATACTGGTGACAAATATTTGTTACCCATTCTCTATACAGAGCTGGCAGAGGTATCCTATCAAATTGCAGCTGGAGGGGACACAATGATGGTGCCTGATTAAGCTGTAATTGCCAGAGCCCAGCCACATATGGCAGCTATTTTACTGTTTTGTTTATTATATACTGTGGGGCCAATGGAAGAAAAAAATGTAAGGGTTAGAAGGTATCTCTGACAGGTCATCTGTGACCAATGATGCTTTATAGAGAAAGGAGATTCATTTTTCCCTCCATTTTGAAGTCCCTACTTGCCCAAAAAAGGCTGTTTTCTGAGGCTGAATAATACTACAGACCATTTTTGTTAACATAATGACGGCATGTGAAAAAAAATCAGATATCACAAAACACCTCAAATAAAGCAAAGTATGTGTATGATAGGGGTCATCCAGATGATACAATGGTCATGCCATTTTAAAGATGGCTGAGAGCTGGCATAACAGCTAAGCCATTTACCTTATAGACACAAAGTACAGGGTTTGATTCTTATCTTTGATAAGCATATCCAGGCTTAAACAGGCTCCCTGGGGTCGTTAGCCTAGTAATTACCACTGAACCTATAAGAAAATATTGCAATGCATGCAGATATATAAGTTGTTTGTGTTACAAAAAAATGATGTTATCTCTGTAAAGCGTACTCTTTTGTCCTACTCATTACAGTTTGTTGTTGACTCTTGGCTTAAGATCAGCATTATTTAATATTTGGCTGGTGGCTGGTGGGCTTTCCCCATCATTTTGGTGACAATTTAAACCATTCTGCAACTCCTGGCCCACAAGCATTTGGCAAGTTTTGATAAAGAAATTTAATTTTAAAGAAAAAATATAATAACTAAAACTTACTTGTTGTTTTTTACTTCACATATTTTAATGTTTGGTGTGTTTGTGTCTACTGACCTCTGTCCAATTTTCTCTTGGTCTGTTGTTCCATTCATAGAGAGAACTTTTGAGTTTTTCAAATTTCAGTTTGTTAGTTTTATTTTGTGATTTCAACTATATTGATTGGTATTCCTGTGTTTTTGTATATATTGGCATTTGTAGTTCCTTTTTAGCCATGGTTCTGTGTGGGAGCAGTCACTCAGGTTTTAGTTTTGTGCTTCTTGTGTTTTCAAAACTATTTGCAGTAGCAGCCTTTCATTTGTAGGTGTTGTTCTTTAACTTCACCTTACTTTGTTTTGCTTGGTCCTCTCTGCCCTTGGACTGCTCAGGGCACTAATGTTATCAGTTCAGTTGTCTGCAAATAGTTGTCCACCTCACACCACTTATCTCTTCTCTGATTGGCTATTCCTCTAGGTGAGAACCTGCTTTTTTTTTCTATGGTACCCAGGCTGACTGGATTAAGCCCACACCTGTCAGGTGCTCTTCCCACCCAATTATAATGTATTTCATGAGCAAATTTCCCTGGCAAAACATTTTTAAATTCATTGTATCCCCCTTTTAAATGTCAGTAATCAGTTTTGGTGAAGTTGTCAGTGGGTTAGTCTAATGTTAAGGAATGCAATATATATATATATATGTGCGTGTGTGTGTATATGTGAAAAAAAATGAAAGCAGTATTTAAAGGCAGTGGAAACAGCTTAATTATCATACATCCTTACTATCATGACTTAATTCAATCCCTCCTGCAGTTGTTAGTGCAGTACAAATACCAAACTGTCAAAGTATAACGAAAGTTTGTAAAAATCAAATCAATCAGTCAATTAACCTCTGCAAGAAGGAACTTTGTGTGAAGGTGACAAATCATCATGTGACAAGTCTGTGGGAAAGGACGGCTATGGTTTAAATGTTTTTGATGCATAGCTGCTGCTGCACATCTGCAGGCATCGTTTGGGAAGGCAGGATTGCATTCCTGAAGCTGGTGCACAGTTTCACAAGTCTTGGCTACATCTTGAAGTGTAGCCTCAAACTGGGAGCAGATAATGATGAAGTAAATGTGGAAGGGTAAACTGGGTTAGGTGAAAAATAGTAAGTAAAACAGAGAGGAAGTATTGCAGAAGAATAACTTAAAAATGGCTAATAACTGTGGATGTGGTGGTGGTATAGGAGAATAACTTGAAAATAGTATGTGGTGTATAGGACTGAAGAGCGGGAGGCTGTAGTAAAGGAATCTGAATGCTAGGTAGTCATGAGTCACTGACATATCAGCAGGTAAAGAAAGCAATGCAAAGGTGAAATGAGTCAGGAGAGAGGGGGGTGAGAATGAAAATATATGGGTAGAGTGTATGTCTCAGAAAGAGTTGCTGTAGAAGAGGAAAAGTAAATTGGGAAGCATATATCGATGCATGGAGGTATGGAAAAAAGTGGGCAGGATGGAAGCAGTTGTAAAACTGTTATGGTAGCATGGGTGGGAAGTTGTTTTAGGAAGATTTTTGGGAGGAAATATGAAAACAATTGTGGTAGCTTTTAAGCAGGCATGCCAGTGTAGGATATGCAGATGTGGTTATGCCATAGCCGATGCAGCCAGTACCATAGCTAAGCCTTGGTGAATGGGGGAAGCTTCTTATGGTACAAAGAGTCAGGGGACATGGCTAACATCCAGGATAGTTGGCAACTGGGCATGAAAGCAGTAATGGCTATTATTTAAGCAGATGCTGCTGACATCATAGCTGCTTAAATGAATGTGTTCAGCTGTTTGGAGCATGAGTACATGTTTGTGCAATCCCTTAACTACAGTTATAGAAGGATTTTTTTGTTCTCAAGTTCACATTGAAGATGTTGTCCAACTAATCAAACAATGTCTGAGTTCAAGTATAAGGCTCATTTTAAGAAAGAGGGGGATAATGGTGGAGGATAAATGCTAGGGAATGCGAGTAATGCATGGATAATATGCACGTGATGAAAAAGTCGGAAGTTATAGAGGTACAGAGGTTGGGGGGGGGGTTTGTAGAGCAAGACTACAAGATAACAAAAGTATGATCATTGTGAGAAATTTGTACATGTGAAGAGGATGGTGATACTGACTACTCAACCTGAACAGAGGGTTTGGAATGCGTTAGTTAACCTAAAGGGTGGAAGGAGATAACTGCTAGGCATGGATGTTGGCAGGGCAGGTAGATAAGGTTAATGTTAGGGAGAGAAACATGAATGGGGCTAGTAATTTAAAGAAGCAGTAAGGTTTCTATGAATGTGGAAGAAGGTGAATAGATATTAGGAGAATGTTTGCGATATTATAATGTAGGTGAGGAGAATAAGCAAAAGGGGAACTGATGTGGCTAGTGTGAGGTTAAGTCTTACTAAACACTCCTTGTTAAGGTTGTGTGGTGCACAGACTAACTAGACTAGGCATTTTTGGTTCAAGGAAATAAAGTGTGCTGGAATAGAAACATGAACCAGCAAACCTTCATTAAAACGATTACAAAGACATAAAATAATCATTTACCTGATATTGATCAACTTGTTCCTGAGTCACAGACTGGAGAAGATTCTAGTGGAAAGGATTCACTGATGTGGAGAAATGTAACTAAGGTGAGTAAAGTGAATGGTGCAGACAATGATAAGATGATAGCTCCTTTACCTACCAATGATCATGCTGATTTCAGATTTGGAATTACGAGGAAGAAATCCAAGAAATATGATTCAGATAACTGATTGTGGAATTATAAGATAGCTGTTTGAAGAACGCATATTTTAGTGCACTGGCATGACTATGGCAACTATAACAGTGTCGTAGAATTTGTTCTCTGAGCTCTCTGTATGTTTTAAAAGACTATCCTCCTTGTGAGGAAATTATTACTTTGTTATTTTTGTTTTACTTGGATCACTTGTCTGTGTACTTAATAAAGGATTTACGACTGGAAACAGACTGCCTACCCTGCTTGGATTACTTTCGAATACTTAGTAATTCTGTACAATATTTCACATTATATATTTTTGTATTATTTGTTTGACTTAGGACTAGTTTAAGCTCACTATTTCTACTAAATTATCTGATCTGATTAATATACAGTGATTAACTAAATATATCTTCCACAGAGAGAAGTTTATTACACTGTTTCCTTTACTGTGTAATCCAAACACAGGCTTGAGACACGGCTATTAACTATATTATGAGATAGGGAGGGGAAGGGATTAGTTGCTGCCAAAAAGTAAATTAATTTTCTTTCATGGCAGGCAATGTTCAGAAAATACACGGAAGCACTTTCCAAGACCAGATTGACTCTAGTTATGTATTTTTAGTTGTTATAACATTAATAACAGTAAGCCTTTTTAAAAAAAATAGAAAGTTTCTGCACGATCCTGAGTACGTGGCCAGCTGTTACTTATCTTAATTAGCATGCATTGCAGGCACCCATTTTCTTTCCTATTTATTTCCAAGAAATTAACATCTTCAAAGGAAACAACACAGCACTGATTAAAGTTTCATTTGGAGGTTCCAGCTACATGGTGTAAAGGAACGAAGCCCTGGCTGATCTCCAGTTGACTCATATTTAGTTAGTGGCTGGATGTGTCAGCTGGGAGGAACGATAGTGAATATTTGACATTAGCTCAGTCGTACAGGGAGTAGGGAGTGGTGCTTGACCCTGCGTGACTGCCACGTGGTGGATAACAGATGGTGTAGCAGAGGAAGGTCTGGTATCAGATGCAACAGCCTATCGATCAGCATTCATGATATGGCTAGTGGGTCTACGCTGCAAGTGGAAATGCATGCATAGCTGTTACCAGCAGTGGAAGTGTTCATGCCGTAGCTGACAGGAGCTTTTGGGGTTAGGGAACAAAACACTGCACCCACTCAGACAGTGGTCCACCAGAGACTGGCTGCCACTCCCACAAAATAAATGCCAACTAAAACATGACTTGGAGAGGACTATTTTGCTGGAAAGTCTCAGTCACAGTAAAAGGGAAACTCTGACAGCAAACTTCCTTAATCAAGTGGAGTATACAGAATTTCAACATATAAACTATCTGTCATGTGCATTCATTACTATAGCTTAAATCAGGACAATTTCCAGTAAGCATATTGTAGTGCAGTCTCAGCTAACAATAGCTGCATTATTTTGTTGAAAAGCCATTGTTTCAAATCCTTTAAATAATTTTTTTTTTTTACTTGTGATGGTTTCCTTTAAACTTCATATAGTTTGTAGCGGGTCTATATTACGTGATTGAACAGTGAAATGTTTGAACATGTAATAATCGACCCCTAAATATCGAACCATCAGAATGTCAAATGGTTCATTGGAGATCTCCGTACAGTGCGGACATGAACGTTTTCCATTGTCTGCACTGTAGTGTGATCTCGGAGTTGATATATTTAAGTAGTAAGGGGTGTGGGGGTGCAGGAGGGCTTGCCCTCCTGCTTAGACCATTTTAATGGTTTGTTTGCGTGTTTTTTTTTTTGCCATTCGACATGACGATGTTTCAATATTTAGGGGTTGATTATTACATGTTCGAACATTTCAATGTTCGATCATGTAATATAAACGCATTTGTACTTTTTCATGGATATAATTAAAAGAGTCTATTGTTAACCATGTGTGATTGTGTAAATGTTTTGACTAACATACTACGCAAGTAGGCATGTTTTACTGGCTGTTGTTGTGTAGTACTTGCTCTGTAAGTTTGGGTGCATAGAAGGTGCCCTGAAGCTTTGGAAGGTGGATGGTCATTATATCGTAGGCATCCATATAACTAAGGCTACTGCTTTAGTGATCAATATGATGAACATCAGCACTGCAGTTATTGCTTAACAACATGCAGGATCTTCCACTGAAAATAGATCGACTGGATACAAAATAGATGCAATCAAGGAAAATGTAGTAAGCAAATAGAGGTCTTGAATAAAATGGCTAAAGAACAGAAAACTCAGATAATAAGCATGGAAGAAGTACTTAATGATATGGATGCAGAGTTGCAGAAGGAGATAATCATACTGAATTTTTCTTGAAACAAAATAATCTATTAATAGATAAAATAGATGACTGTGAAAATAGATCTAAATGGAACAATATTAGAATTTTTGGATTATATGAGAGACAAGGAAGGGACAGTGTGGTAAAACTTTTAACATTCTGGCAACCAAAAATGTTGATCTTAATGGAAGCTATGTTCTTAGAGATAGAAGGAGCTCATAAATCCTTGACAAATCCTAAAATAAGAATACATTATCTCCCAGATCTGTTGTTGTTAAATTTGTTTCATGTCAAGGCAAAGAACTGGCATTAAAAGCCACATGGACTAACTCTCCTGTTATAATGGGTGGTAATTCAATCACATTTGATAATTATTACTCCTCTTTCCATTCAGGCTCCATTTTTCCCAATTATCAATGCCCACAGGCTAGAATGATTTTGGTATTTTGATATATGCCTGTGCTTTATGGCATCTGCAAACTACCCCTGTCCATATGGGCCACAAGTGACAAGGGGTGAATTTGTGATTTCCCATCCATGGGTCCAAATTTCATTTAAATAGACTTAGGGTAATGGTCTGTTTCACATTAATGGGGAGTCTGTTCCACAGAAGGGATAATCTCTGAGGTACATATCTGTCCCTGCAACACATTTTGTTTATGTCAAAGACAAGGTTTAGATCGTTAGATCAGGTAATTTTAGTGCTGTTTGTTTTGTGAATGTGTAGCAGATCCATCATGGCTGGATCAGAAAATGCCTTATAAGTTAGGCATAGATTGCCCATCAGTAGTCTGGAGGATACTAAGTACAGGAGCAGGGCCACAAAATTTCTTTCCATATCCTTGCATACATGTCTATTCAAACTTATGGGTCTGTTGTTCCCTGGATATGTTAATAGTTCACTTTTGTGTAGAGGGATGACAGTTGCTGTCCCCCATTTCCTAGGGATGAAGCTGGCTGAAGACTGTGGTTGAAAAGAGATTCAGTGGGCATGACAGTTCATGTTTCAAGCTATTTAGGAGGCATCCTGGGATATTATCAAGGCCCATTGATGTGGTGTTTTTAGCTCTGGAAATTGCAGTGAGGACTTGTTCTTTAGTGATAGTTGGGGAGAAATGGTAGAGGGTATTTTCTGGGGGGGGGGGTTGGGGATGATAGTGGTTGAAACTGGAGATAAGTTTTTCAGCCAGCAAACTTTCTACACCTCCTGGTTCAGCATAGGAAGTTCTATTTAATATTAGTTCAGCACACTTTTGGGTGTTCCCTTTAAGGTTGCATACATAGCTGAAAAATGCCTTCTGGTTATCCTTAACATGGGAGGCTATTTTGACCTTGAAGTTGGCTTTACTGGAGTTGATTAGTCCTCTAAGGTGTTGGCTGAGACTGATAAGGGAGTTTTCTTGTCTTTTGGGAATAACCCTTCCTATTCTTTGGACAGGATTTTCTTTCTTTTGTTGTACAACATGTTTATACTGGGAGTCCATCAATGGGTATTGTTTTTGGAGTTTGTCCTAAGTTTATTTCAGTTTGGTACTGCTGTTTCTATGCAGTTATTTAGATGCCTGTTCAGGGTTTCTGTGGAGGGGTTGAAATTTAGATATGCCTTCACTTAATAGGAGATAGTTGCCTTTGGTATTTCTTAAAGGTTCTAGGGTTTGCTGGGAGTTGAGGTTTTATATTTATTTCAAGTGTTACTGCTTTGTGATCTGATCTGTCTAGTGAGGAAATTATATGTTGAGAGGGGGTGCAATGTTCTCTCATATTTATGACCACCAGATCTAGGATATGTGCATCCCTAGTAAGTCTGCAGATTAGCTATTCCAAGGTGGTTGCACCAACAAAATTCAGGAATATTTGAACCGGTATGTTAGTGGTTGTGCATATATCCCAGTTTATGGTGGGATAGCTGAAATCGGGCATGAATTTGGTATTGGGCAGAATTGTGAGTAACTATGGTGCATTCTGCTATGTGGTATGGTTATCCTGGGTGTTAGATGGGGACCTATAGCTAGCAAGGATATGGTACTGGCTTTTACCTAAGGTTAGTTGGACATGGGATGTCATATTGTTCGACCAATCTTGAGGTGTGCTAACTTTTTATGTAAATTGATACACCTCCACCTCTTGTCCCTTCTTGTGTGGTAGGTGGTCTAAATGTGTGGAAGGAATTATAGCCTTGTACTGCCGGAGTGCCTGATGCAGCTTTAAACATGTCTCAGTAACTGCACAGATGGCAAGACTTTCCAAGGTGAAAAGCACTTCCAAGGAGTGGAGCTTCTTGTTGAGATGCCTAGCGCTGAGTAGTAACATCTTTAATTTATCTTACATAAAATGTACTAGGTTGGAAGGTTTTGTCATATTGGCATTGCCTGAAAAAGGCAATATAGGGGAGGGATAATGTTTTGGCCTATATCCAAAAGCCCAGTGAGGACAGGTGCAGACAATCCCTGGCAAAGCAGCATGCTATGTTGATCATGTTCTCCCAAGCTGACAAATATTGGATCCGCTTCAAATGACAGCAGAAACTAAGCCAGTTGTTGAAGTAAATTATCTTTTGTTTATATTGTGGTATCCTTGGAGAAGTTGAATGCTGTTCAGTGCCGGGCTCATACCTGCCTAGGACACATAATCTGAAAGCTCTATCATGCCTCTCTTCATATAGTCCAGGGAGGTATGTCTCAGGTCATTAACAGCCACATGGATCATGACAGAGTCATACTGGCACTTGTGATTCAATGTCCTGAGTGCATATGTACACTGGCAGATCCTTGCCCTGATGGGCAACTGACTATGACCGTCTCCTTGCTCAGCCTGGTGAGGGGGGCATCAGTGTGTCTCACTATAGATTTTCCAATGACCAGTATATTGGTTTGTGTGGCAGTTTGCCTTAAGGGTTTAGAGGCTGAGACATTGTGGAGATGTGGTTGTATGTGTCCTGGGGAGTGTTGTCTTTGTACAATGTTTGGGAGGTCGCTGAGGGAGGCATATTGAAGACATTTGAGGTTTGGGTAGATTGCATTTAAGAACCTCAGCATATGTGAGTTTATGTTTCTCATCCATAGTAGGTGTAGTGTATGTGTTACTGGCAACCTGTTTGGATATATCAGAGTTTGTGAATGTAAGAGCTTTGCTTCCAAAGACATAGGGTAATGAAATCGTTTGCATACTTTGTCAGTCTGATTAAGAATAAAGTGGTTGTCAGTGTTACATTGTTTCAAGATGCCTGTTTTCACCAGGCTGGATACAGAGACAGTAGGAAAGTACTCATCCATGGCTGTGGATCCTCTTTTTTGTGATCTAAGAGGGGAGGTGCGATCAGGGTTTAGAGTTGTTGTACTGGGAAGAGAGGTCTAATGCTGATCTAAAACAACACTTTTATTGTAATGCTTCTCAGAGGACAAACTAGCTGCTCTACAATCAGCTAGATACATGAAAAAATAACTGAGGAAATTTTATACGGACAAAATGCAACTCTAGGTGCCTGCTTTTCTATAGGTACTGTAACCCACTTCTGCACACCTCAAAACAGGTTATATGCGATGAGTTACAGAGGAATACAATCAATAAACAGTAAAAATGCTGTATTAGTGTATATGTAAGGCTCAGATCCTGCAGCAATTTACAGTCCTCTCACTATTGTGAGTGATACTGCAAGACTAAAGTTCTCTGACTAAGTAAAATGCAAACAGAAAGAAGTGTAGTGGAAATATAAATGAGGTTCAAATCCTGTAGCAATTCACAATTCTCTCACTATTGTGAGGTATACTACAAGGCTAAGTTCCCAGACCAAGTAAAATACAAACAGTAAAAAGCAGTAGAAATTAAATAAATGAGGCTCAGATCCTGCAGCAATTCACAATTCTCCCACTACAGTGAGAGGTACTGCAAGAATAAGGTACTACCAGACCAAGATAAAAATCCAAGCAGGTAGTCTTTGATGAAAACAAGGAAAAATGCAGAAAAGAACAATACACAGTTCAGATTATCATTAACATTAACATTAACATTGTGTACTAGTTGAAATAGGATTACATGAAATGAAGGCTTACTCGAGCTTTAATTCATTAACACCAGTGTGGTGTGGTGTGGAATATTACACCCTGAGCAGTCTACATACATCCTTGAATTCCAGATAATTTTCTGAAAAATCAACTTCAAAAGCATAACCTAAACAAATATAAATATTTTGTAAATTATAAAAGCTATTTAAACTGAACAAATAACAATGTTATCAGTAAGAAGTATTCATTGTGGTTATAACAGTCTGTACTTTAACAGTCTTTCCACAAATAATATAATAGATTATTCATTCACACATGCCCAGAATTATATTTTTTGCCATGTTTCACAAACATATTGTCATATCTTAGAAAATGTACATCAAAGACATATATTGTTAGAATATTTTGGTTAAACAGACATAAGTTTTCACATGACAGATAGAGAGAGAGTAAACCTTCAGACACTGAACCCAACCCAGTGTGGTTTCATCAAGGGAAGATCGTGCCTACTCAGCCTGGTGGACTTCTTTGAGAAGGTCACCAAAGCAATGGATGAGGGTAAAATCATTCACACATTGTTGACAAACTCAAAAGGTTAGGTACAAACTCTTATGTCATCCGGTGGATAGCCAATTGGCTCACAGACAGGACCCATAAAGTTAGAATTGGGGAGCCCACCTCTACAAAGATTCCAGTCACAAGTAGAGTCCCTCAGGGATCAGTCCTTGGATTGCTCCTTTTTGGCATTTACTTCTTAGAAGTCAAGGCCAATGTCAGTGGATGATTCCAAATTAGGAGTTGTCGTTGAATCTCACACTGACACAAATGTTCTCCAGGAAGGGCTGACACAGGCAAACAACTGGTGTCAGAGCCATGGACTAATACTAAATGCCAAGAAATGCATAATAGTATCCTTTGGGAAGTCAGCCATCCCTGGTAACTATCATATTGACAACAAACCACTTAAGAGTTGACCCATTAGTCAGGGACTTAGGGACACACATAGATAGTAATCTAGCCTTTGATCATCGCATATCTACAGTGGTAAGGAAATCATTATAAACAAAAGCATGGCATCTAAATCCAAGGAAGTCATTGTTCCAATGTATTCTGCATTCATCAGACCTATCAATGAGTATATTGCCTAATCAAGCATATCCAACAACTGGAATGTCCACAGAGGTTTCTTACTAAAAGAATACAGGGCGTAAGTAATATGTCCTGTGCAGACCACCTTAAAGCCCTACCCCTGTATTCTGTCTCCTACAGGCATTTGAGGAGATATCTATGCCTGGCATACAGGGCATTGTCAGACCCCACTCTAATGGACCTCATGCATATCCACAAAACAAACAGTACCAGAATTACCAGTTCTAAAGACTTAAACCTTGCCTGTGATATAAATAGGACCTGCTGGAGGGATAGGCATGTATTCCAGAGACTACCCCGTCTATGGAATAAGCTCCCCATCCATGTGAAGCAGAGTTTCTCCCTAACCCAATTCAAGTGCAACTTGGACAATTGAATGGGAAACCGGAAATTGATCTGTTTTTTGGCAACTATGTCTCTAATGCAAACAGGTAACCTGTAAATGGTTCCTCTCCCAGGCCCATAGTTACACTTATTAAGGGTAGCAGAAGTTGTCAGAGATTTGGGATGCATGGCTAAGCTTAAAAAGGGCCTTGTGGTTGTTAACCTATTAAACACCTATGAACCTATGACAGCAATCAATTCTTCTCTGAGTGCATGTTTATTTAAATATTTACAGAAACATGAAACATGAAAACATATTCTTAACTGTATAATTATCTACAGAAATAACATTGAATATCTCTCAAGATGTGCAACTTGAAGTGCAGAAATCAAAGACTCTTTTCTTCAAAAACATCTAAAGTTTCACCTGATGCCATGTAGCAGTTTGTAAGTCTCTTGTTTTTTGAAATTGTAAGTACATATACAATTATTGCTTATTTTCATAATTACTAATAAACAACTAGCAGTAGCTCAAGTACAGTGTGATATAATTTGACACAGACAATGAATTTTCCATCTCTCTCAGTATGGTGTTTTGCATTGTGTCTTTGTGGATTTAGAGAAAGCATATGACAGGGTGCCTAGAGAGGAGTTGTGGTATTGTATGAGGAAGTTGGGAGTGTCAGAGAAGTATGTAAGAGTGGTACAGGATATGTACGAGGGTAGTGTGACAGCGGTGAGGTCTGCGGTGGGACTGACAGATGCGTTTAAGGTGGAGGTGGGGATTACATCAAGGATCAGCTCTGAGCCCTTTCTTATTTGCAATGGTGATGGACAGGTTGACAGATGAGATCAGACAGGAGTCCCTGTGGACTATGATGTTTGCAGATGACATTGTGATCTGTAGTGAGAGTATGGAACAGGTGGAGGAGGCCCTGGAGAGGTGGAGATATGCTCTAGAGAGAAGAGGAATGAAGGTCAGCAGGACTAAGACAGAATATATGTTTGTGAATGAGAGGGAGGATAGAGGAATGGTGAGGATGCAGGGAGTAGAGGTGGCAAAGGTGAATGAGTTTAAGTACTTGGGATCAACAGTTCAGAGTAATGGTGAGTGTGGAAGAGAGGTGAAGAAGAGAGTACAGGCAGGATGGAGTGGGTGGAGAAGAGTGTCAGGAGTGATTTGTGACAGACGAATACCAGTAAGAGTGAAAGGGAAGGTCTACAAGAGGGTAGTGAGACCAGCTATGTTATATGGGTTGGAGACAGTGGCATTGACAAAAAGGCAGGAGTTAGAGCTTGATGTGGCAGAGTTGAAGATGTTAAGATTTGCACTGGGTGTGACAAGGATGGACAGGATTAGGAATAAGTATATTAGAGGGTCAGCCCAGGTTGGAAGGTTTGGAGACAAAGCCAGAGAGGCAAGATTACATTGGTTTGGACATGTGCTGAGGAGGGATGCAGAGTATATTGGGAAAAAGATGCTAAGGATGAAGCTGCCAGTTAACAGGAAAAGAGGAAGGCCTAAGATAAGGTTTATGGATGTGGTGAGAGAGGACATGCAGGTGGCTGGTGTGACAGAGTAAGATGCAGAGGACAGGAAGAAATGGAAACAGTTGATCTGCTGTGGTGACCCCTAATGGGAGCAGCTGAAAGAAGAAGAAGAGTATGGTGTTTCGCACCATACCCTTCAATAACATGTAGGTCTCTCAGTTATGAAAGTATGATCACAAATATGAAACTATGAATAATAAGTGGCAAACTGTGATTAATTTCTCAACTGTAGGACATTCTTCATTAAGAATCTTAATGCCATTTTGTTAATAAATCCTTGCCCTTTCTAATATTACTTATTATTAACTGGTAAGTCACTTAGTTAAAGAAGCCAGATCCAAAAAAGATTTGTAGGCCATAAGGAGCTATGAGGGTTAACTGGAAGTATACAAAAGGGTCTATAGGCGTGAGTGAGTTAAGAGTCTAATGAGAGTGCCTTATCAGTCTGTTATCAGTATCCATTAGAAATAACACTTAATTCTAGGAACTGGAGCTATAGTTTCCAAGAAATACTTACATATTATAACTTCGGATATGAAAGTAAGCCTTATAATGGCTGGTGATTTTAACTATCAGCTAAATGAAGAAGATACTGCTACTTTCATCAGTCCCAAACTCTCTGCTACAGCCAAAGCTCTATTACATCTTATTGAAACAATATTAAAAAAGATATTGATAATTTTCTGAATCTAATTCTTTATTTTATACTCATTGCTCATATAGTTTTGGGACTAGATCCAGAACAGGCAGGGGTTTTATTTCAAATGATTTAATTTTACAGCTGAAAAAAGTTAAAAATGTTATCCTATCCCTTATCACACCATAAGGCTTTTACATAAAAGATTATAATTAACCCTAGGAACATACCCCTGGATTTATGAAGCCATTTATAGCGTGCAGGAATAGTTTAAGAGCTATCTTCGGCAATATGGCCAACGTGCGATCCAGGAATGAGCTCCCGGGACGTGCACGTGAGCTCTTAGGCTAATCCTGCATGGACCGAGCTTCTGTATGCAAATTACTCTCCTTTGCAGCTGAAAACCATGCAAATGAGGGAAATTTGCGATCCAGGATGGAGACAGCTGTCAGTGCAGGACAAGTGCAGTCTGCAGAAATGTACTTGGTTAGTAACTGAGTACATTTATGCAAACTACAAAAATGAGCTATGGCAGCACAAAATAAAGGCTGCATTTCATTGATGAAGCATGCCAATGGCCAAGTAGAAGGCCATTGACATTGCAAAATGTGTAAAAAAATAAAAAAAACAACTTTTAATTAGCATTCGCTGATCTTGCCTGTTTAAGCATAGGGCAGTGGTGCGCAAACAGGATTGGGGGGAAATTAATAAAACAAACCTAAAATAAGCATTCTAACTAAAAGCAATATTCGGCCATGCAAGTCAATGGCAGGCATAACACAACCTGGCCAGTGAGTAATGGTTGCTAAGGGGGGAGGCTTAGTGTGGGACATGTAACTATGCATTAGTAGGCAATACTATGCAAATGAGGGGAAGGATAGTGAATCCCAGATTTCCCCAGGGTGTGAAGCAGGTCCCAAGAGTGTAAGAGTAGAAATAGCTGAGTGTGAGATTAGGAGATAGGTGGCATCATGGGTGTGTGTGTCAGGCATACTGTAAGTGGATTGGAGCCCTGTGTCCCGGGACTACTCCTAGCTTAGCACAGCTAAGCTAGAGGTGTGTCCAAACTGCCTAGCACTCCTTACAAAGTGTAAGTGGGTGTACGTGCCATGCACCAGGTTTCACAGGAAGAAAAAGGAAGCTAAACCAGGAAATAGCAGCTCTGTGCACATTTGAGCACTCTATTTGAGTGGCGTGCACACAGGCTTAAACAGGGAGGCAATGGGAAGGGAAAACAGCAGTAGGAAAGTAATCAAGGAGAACTAGCTGAGCTGCCAGGTGAAATGTATCCGAATCAGCTAACTACACAGGTAGCAGACCAGCCCAGCCCAGAACACCACTATAAACCAAGCAAACAACTTCCCCTTGGTTTTTCCACACTCTACACCACCGGTGTATACAAGCAGGGAAATTTTAAAAAACAAACCTACAAAATGAGAAGGGCTGCAGCAGGCAACATAGAACAACATGTGCAAGAGGCTGAGGGTGGTGAGGATGTGAATGCTGCTGAACAGCCCACAGTGATGAGACAGAGAAGAGTGTACAGACCCAGGGTAACCTACCAGGGGCTACATGAGCTGGAAATAGTGGAGCACTATAGGGTGGACAGAGACCTCCTACAGCAAATCGTTGAGCTGTGCAGGCCACACCTGACACACCACACTGGCTGAGGGGAACCCATTCCAGTGGATACCAAGGTATGTGTAGGCCTAGGTATATTAGCCACAGGTACCTCCCAAACCACAACTGGGGATATCATGGGCATCTCACAGGCATCAGCATCCAGAGTATTCCACCAATTCCTGGATGTCATGTCAGCACATGCCAGTGAGCACGTATATTTCCTCAACACACGTGAGGTGTTGACCTGCAATATGCATCTTTTCCACCAAATAGCAAACTACCCTGGGGTAGTGGGTGCTATAGACTGCACATGCTTATGCATAAAAGCACCACCCGGTGAGCAGGGTAGGGCCTACGTCAACTGCAGGGGCATCCCCTCCATCAACTGCCAGGTCGTATGTGATGCCCAAGGCATTATACTGAATGTGTGTGCTGGCTGCCCTGGAAGCTATGATGATTCACACATCTGGCAACTGATGCAGCTGGACCACAGATCTGCTGATGTGGACATCCCCTATGGTCACCTAGTGGGGGATGCTGGGTACCCACTGGAGCCATGGAGCCATGGCTGATGACACCCATCAGAAATGCACACACACCTGAACGACACCATAATGAGGCACACACACAGGCCAGACATATAATAGAGCATGTGTTTGAGATGCTTAGGTGACAGTTCTGGTGTCTGGACACATCCGGTGGAGCCCTGTAGTATTCACCAGCTACATGTACACAAATTGTTATGGTATGTGCTATGCTACACAATATGATCCTGTGGAAACAGCTGCAGCAGGAACAGCATGAGGCAGGGCCACACAGCCCCTCACCAATGCCAAGGTCCATATAGGCACAGAGTGACTCAGAGGAGGAACAACCTGAGCCTGCCCCAGTAGGCAGAAGGGGGCATGCCCAGTATGCCCTGGCCTTGGCAAAGAGGCAATGCATAGCATATACACTGACACAGTAGGGGTGCAGGGAATGACACCGAAACTAAAAGGGATGCCAAACATGACACTACCTGTTCCCAACCATGTATAGGGAGTGTACTATGTGCATCCAACATAGGCAGCCCTCCAGCACTATCCTCAAGTCCGGCACACCCTCAAGGTAAGTCAATCAACCTACCAATTGCCAAATGGAGTAGAATGTGTTTTTACCTGTAGCTATGGTATGGATGTGAACATGCAAGGGAATTGGGTGGCCGAATGTCAAGGCAGCAGACAGTAGACAGCCATAGTGGCATCATGACATCTGTAACACATACTGGAGTCACCATAATAGCTAGTACTACACAGGGTGACAAAGCCCACTGTAGGAAATGGCCTGAGTGACATGGTTGTCCATAAGAACCACACATGCCAGTCAGGAAGGTTCACATACCCAACAACAGTCTCAGCCAGCAGGACAGGTGAAAACTGACACAAACAAATGCTGTACTATGGCTGGCCTCTGAATGTGCCCTATGGGTAACCCCTCCCCCAGGCCTACACAGACAGACCACAGCAGGCCAGGCAGTCAGATGTAAATTGTGAAGGCTAGGAAGTCAGAAACTAATATGTAGGTAAACAAAGCTAGGATCTGTAGTACACTGGTAAGCCTCTATCCAGCAGGATAGGTAAGACTACAGACTGAAATGGAGTACCTGACATACCAGTACAGTCCTAGAAAATGTGTACAAGTGTCAGGTGTGCCCCCCATCCAACATACACTTATAGTAACAGTCAGGTGTGCCCCCCACTCCTGTGTAGAACAGTAGAAACAGTCAGCTGTCCCCCCCAGTATGCAGAAATGTAACAACAGTCAATGGCAAATGACCAATGAATACCCTGCAGACACAGCATGTTACCTGTTGGTGCACAACACAAAGGACAGCACCGCAGTACAAACTACCTGGTCGTGATCCATACATGCAACACAGATAGCCATACTGGGCATGCTCACACACTTAGAGGAATGAAGGCAATGTCAGTCAACAACATACTGAGCAATGTCAGTCAACAACATACTGAGAGGTCATATTGGGCATACTCACACACTTAAACACATAAAGGCCATGTCTGCAAACACCAGTGGACCAGACATATCTGGAAGTCGCAGTTCTCAGTGCAGACACATGTCTGTATGCACCACTTCTGCCTTGCACACACAGTAGATAGGAATACAGACAAATATGTAAGGACAACACACTATAATAAGCCACAGGTACATGGGCATAGATGTGTGGAAGTGGGTGAACGTGACAAGGAGCCATGCGGGCCTGTCCCAACCAGCACACAGCCAAAGGGCCCCCAACACATGATGTGCGGATGTAACCCACTGCAGATACTAGCCACCAGTAACTGTCAGCATGACAGACTATGTGGTGCACATGCCAGCTGTGCAACAAGACTGTACAAGGAAGTAGCCATCTAGTAGCTGTATACATGTACCTGTGAGATATGACCTCATGTGTGCCCATATGTGGCATGTCAAACCCTACATGAATGGGGTATGGCCCATGCACACACTGCCCTCCCCATAGCAGTAGTATGACAAGCCTGCTGAGGTCACTCAATGTGAATTACACCTTTGGGAGAGCTATAGCTCAGTAATATGCATGACGCGTCCCATGACTGCGTACTGCTGTAGTGATAGACTAGTTAGGTAGTAGTACTAACCCCAGACCTGTCGATTGTGTGAGTGTGTGTTTGTGTGTGTGCCTGAATGTGGCTCTGAATGTGTAGAGAGAAATGCTTGTTAGGCTACTCACACTGTGTACAATACATATAATCAACTTTGCCAAGGCTGATGATGTCACTCACCTAGAAGTACATAGCTGGGAAAGTGATAGCCCAGTAATTGCCATAGCGTATTCTGTAACTGTGTACTGCTGTAATGTGATAAACTAGTTAGGTAGGTGTTTGAACCCCAAACCTGGCAACTGTGTGTAGTTGTGTGTGAATCTGTGTGTGTGTGTCTGACTGAGTAGAGAGCAGTGCTTTTTAGGCTACTCACATTTTAGGCTACTCACACTCCGTACAAGACAAATACTCTACTTTGGCAAGGCTGCTGATGTTACTCACCTAGAAGTACACCTAGGGTTACCACCTGTCCTACTTTGCGAGGGACAGTCCCTCTTTGGGCAGTTGTGTCCTGACAAAAAATATTAAAAATGGCAAATGTCCTGAGATTGTAAGACATAATTGCATCCCATATGTTATGTAATAGTTGCATAAAATAATTATTTTTGTATCTAAAATACCTAAATGTTACAAGAAACAGAATAAGCAACTAAACCGCTACAAGAATAAGCTTTTATTTAGGCAAAAAAGTAAAGTTCTATCCTTTGTACTGACCGTGGGTATGTGTTGGCCTGTAAAATCTGATGTGTGTTCCGAAAATGTCCCACTTTGGCCATTTGAAAAGGTGGCAACCCTAAGTACACCTCTGGGAAAATGATAGCCCAGTAATTGCCGTAGCGCGTTCTGTAACTGCGTACTGCTGTAGTGTGATTTAGAACGGTGGTAGTGTTCAATCTCCATCCATGGCAGTTCCAGATGTTTTGTGTGTGTTTCAGTGTCTGTGTATGGAGCAATACATTATAGGCTACTCACTTGCAGTACATTATAAATGCCCTACTTTGGTAATCCTGCTGATGTCATTAATTGTGAAATACACCTTTGGGGACAATGTACTTCAGTAATGTCTGTGGCGAATACTACAACTGCGTAGTGTAGTAAACTAGTTAGGTAGGGCTGTGTGTTTGTAACTCATATCCTGTGTAGAGGTGGTTGTGAGTGTGTGACACCTGTGGGCAATGTGGAGGGGTTTTGCTAATTTCATTTATGGTGGTCCTACTATATATCACAATGTCAACCATACAGGGATAACAGATGTAAATAGCTGAGAGGCTGCGGTGCAAAGCCATACCCATACATATGACATCGTCAGCCAATCAAAGTCAGCTACCCAACTGTGCCTTCACATGTGACTCACAATGGACATACCATGCATGACAACATGCCCTGTATGGACAGATGACACTGACATCAGGGAATGCTGTTAGCATGCTATCAATGTAGGTGCAGGGTAAACCTGCTGACCATTACCAGTCCCTGCCACAGGTGGGCAAGACTGGCACATCTGATGATAGCCTGTGTTCACAGCATGGCCAGACACCTCAGGTACAGTTCCACATGTCACTGTACATGCATGTGAGAGGTGTGCACATCCTAGACACCATCCGAGTAATGGACTAGGGAACACATACATGGCAAGTGATGCACATCATTGGCCACACACAATAGTCACCCAGGTGACTGGATGAGGGATGCAACACCCACCTGTGTGGGCAAATGCAGAAGCTACAGGCCTGTGCCACAATGCAGACCATTGTCATGTGGCCTGATGCCAAGGTATACCCATCGCCTACCCTTGTATAGCCTGCTGGCACTGTTGGCCACCACACACCCGTGCAGACATGCACCCATGCATGTCCGAACTGGCACCCTGTGTGTTCGTGTGAGTGTGTTGTATGGTGCATATGTCCACATCCACATGCACTACTCCCCCCAGGGCACAGTAAAGCATGCTGCCTGATGTCTAACACCCCCTCATACTCACTGCCCAAACAACTTCCATATGACCCATATGGTGCATACGTTCCCTGCACATTGATGTGTTGTGGCAATCCCACTAGTGATGAGTTGCACTCCTGGCCCTGCCAAGTGTGTTAATGTGTGTGCATCCCTGTGTGAGTGTGCCTGTGTTGACGCTGGCACCTGTTCATGCAGACAGGCATGTGTACGTCACCTACTGTATATCTACCGTATCCCTGTTGTAGATGTCACTCACCATCACATATATGTTCTTAGTGCTCCCCACCAGATAACCCATGTGGTGCATCCAATAACAGCATCAAACTGTGATAGCACTACATAGCTGTTGGGAGTTTGATACCTGTGCTGGTAGGTGTGTGACACAAACATGCATCAGTTTTACCCTCCCACCCCTCTGTGACATGTATTTGCCTCTGTCTGCCTCCCCCACTCTCTCTTTGATGGATGTGGAGGCTCACACCTGCTTTGCTTAGGCAACAGTGTGTGTATTTTAAGTGATGCATATGATCAGCTGATGGGCTCTGCATGAATGCAGCCCTCCCTTAGCTGATTGCATGTGGAACAGCTGTGGTAACATTCCCATAGCCAATTACAGTGAAATGCACTCCAATACCTGGGTGGTGTTGGCCCTTGTCTGTCACTGTGAGCAGGAGCTAGAACTGTCATTTGGCAAACAGCATCTCAGATGGGTTGGGGATTTACCTCTAACAGCATACACTGTGGAAAGAGGGCAACAAACAGGAGGGGGATGTGCTTGACCTGACTACAGACTGTAAGTGCTGCTATACTGCATATGGAGTAATGTTGGTTTAACAGTGTTTGTCTGGATATGCCTGTCATACATGTTGCAATACCTGCCATGTCAGTTCCATGTATATGAGGAATCCCCATCTGCAGGGTCATCTGCAGACTGGGCAGTGTTGTGCCTTTTGTTTCATGTATTAGCCACAATGCATCTATCTGTGGAATGCAGAAGGTAGTGTGAGGATTGCAATCTGTTAATGGTGAAGGCCGTTACAGTTACTGACTACATATCCCTCATTGGACATATGTTGCAACAAACTCCATTACAATGGTAGATTTATGAGGGTATCACAGCAACATGTCTATGCTGGCCCTGTGTATGTGCTGTCAGCCACACCTCTGTCAACCTTTGTACATATGTCGTGCATGAAGTGGTGCATATGTGCTGTACACCGTAAATAGTGTCATCATATCTGATAACAAGCAAGTGATATATTAGATTGCTACACATGTCATGTACAGTACAGGTTACATTTCACGCCATAACCTGGACATTTTGTGGATGTTTGTGCAGTACTGAGGTCTGTGTAATGATGGTGAATGTCGGCAGTGTGTGTATTGTCAATATGTACTATGGCCTGTGCACAGACTGTGGTAGATGTCATTGTTCTAGATCCCCTTCTATCTGATGTTACATGCTGCCCCACTGTATGGTACCATTTTACCATACATGTTTGTAGGGAAATACACAAACATGTCCCATACCACAGACAGCCATCAGACCAAACTGTGTAGCAGCCCAGTATATGTAGGGTCATATTGTGAGTGGCACATATGAGGATGGTGTATGACAGATAGTCCATATACTGTGCTATTATGCTAGTGTACCATATGTGGCTGTGTTCACATTGGTTGTGGTTATGCATTGTCACACAGGTGTATCCTACCCTGTGCTGTGACATGGCTGTCGAGCCTGCTATATATGCAGGTACTGTATGATGATAATCTTAGGATGTCTGTCAGTAGCCAATGACACACGTTATGAGCAGATGTCACCTTGCACACACACCATGTATGTGAAGACAATCGCAATGACAGTAGTGAATGTCTATTAATATACCTGCTATACATACCTGAAAACCCCTTGCACTACGACATTGGGACTATAGGGGCTGGGGTAGGGCTACACTCCATGTCCAGGACATATGATGGAACTATATGGACATGTACTTATCCAGATAGCCATATATATATATATATATATATATATATATATATATATATATATATATATATATATATATATATATATATATGTATATATATATGTATATATATATATATATATATATATATATATATATATATATGAGTACACATGTGTAGTACTTCCAATTACCACTGTCATGGCAACCACCCACTACGAATCCCTACATCATGTGGGCGTATTCCCTGTACATTGGCCATACTTCCTGTGTGTGGGCATCGATGTTACAGACAGCAGGTAGCAATACCTCTTACAGGAGAACCTGTACACTCAGGGCAGCCACATATATGTAGGAGGATCAAAACATACAGACAGATTGTGAGTAGAGTGGTGTAATGCTTTGCATAGTACTGGTGTTACACTGTGTGTGTGTGTGTTTGTTTGTGTGTGTGTGTGTGTGTGTGTGTGTGTGTGTGTGTGTGTGTGTGTGTGTGTGTGTGTGTGTGTGTGTACATACTAGTTTACCTTGGACTGCAGTCTGTCTGCATAGCTCATTACTGTGGGCCTATCCTCTAGCTGGACAGAGGTGTGCCTATCATGTGTTGTCTGTCCACTATAAAGGTCATGTGTCAGATATTACACTGGCAGTGTGTGTGTTGCATGCTACCAGTACATGGCTGTATCCATTTGTGTCCCTGATGTATTATTCCTGCATAAGGGTATGTTGCAACACATCCTGTAACACTAGCATGTTCCAGGGTGTGTAACTGCAATATTGCGAGTATGGCCCTGTGTTTCTGCATTTGTCCTCCACATATATGGCAGGCTTTGCCCTGCTGTGATACAGTTAAAGGTTGTTTGGTAATGGCCTATCATTAATTACTGCTAGCATTCCTACTATCATCCCAGTCATAACATGGACTTCCACAACATTTGTTGGTCAGGGTCCATACATGTGACAGATACATTGACATTACCACAAGTAATGAATGTCCCCTTAAGGCTTGACTACAGGGTGTAATTAGAGGCTGCTGAACTACATATGATTTTGTTGATTGTTACATATTGTGCAGGCAAATCCTTTGTCTACTGTTGTACGAATTGATGTGCTTGGCCTGGACACCATAGTATGTTATATATCTGCACTGTCTGCATCTACTGTTTTGTGTGGGCCTTGCATCCATCACTGGTTATATACATCAACATCTATGTGCTGTCAGTAATGACATACATTATTGTATGATACACACATAAAGGTTGTCTGTGTATACATAACTGTGTGTCGTGTCATGTCCTTTGAATTGTAGGTGGCTATATGTGTAATGTAAGTATCCCCTTTGTGGGGCTGGTTGCCACACTACACATGTCACAGGTACCAGTTACAGGGCTTGTGGCTGGGGATATACATTGCACCCAGTACGTCTACACTACTTCTACATATGTATGTCTACTAATACCCTTTGTCTGTGTATATATGTATGTACCCATATATCTCATATATTTTATCTATGTATCTATCTATCTATATATATATATATATATATATATATATATATATATATATATATATATATATATATACCTGCACATGACTGTCAATGTATAGATGTGTGTGCATATCTGTACCGTTGTAATGTGTACCCCTTTCAACGTGCACATTCCTGCGTTTAATGGCTTATCTGCATGATATATATGTTATATTGCCCTGACATGTACAGGTGACTTGGATTACTGTTGGAGCATTGTAGCTGTGTTGTGGTGGGTCCTGCTGTCAAGTACTGCATGTGCTGGACATTGGATTGCACAGCATATCTGTTAGGGCTGGGGGGGGGTTACATAGCAGTAATTATTAGGTGTCCCTCATTTGTACCCCTACCCCCAATAACTGTGCTCATGGTCTGTTATGTAGTATGGAGTGGGCTAGGAGTCCATTCCCATGTGGAAATCATATACACATGTCTATCTGTATATATATATATATATATATATATATCTATATCTATATATATATATATATATATATATATATATATATATATATATATATATATATATATATCTGCATAATTATATATGCCAAACCCCCCATATAGGGATAGAACTGGACATTGATATAGCTCTAGCTATGTATATGTATTCATATATATATATATATATATATATATATATATATATATATATATATATATATATATGTGTGTGTGTGTGTGTGTATGTATGTAGACATATTATATATATATATATATATATATATATATATATATATATATATATATATATATATATATATATATATATATATATATATATATATATATATATATATATATATACCTATAGCTGTCTGTCTGCATTTACAGATGTATATCTGTCCATATTTCCATGCATATTTGGCCTATATGTGTGGCCTGTACCTCATTCTCTTGGCAATTGACATGGATGACCTTAGGAATGAGGTCAGTCATTCGTGCCGACACTTACATTTTTCAGACTTATCATCTCCTTCAATATATGTGTTCTGCTACATATAAATGTGTAACTTGCAACGTTTTAAGTGTGTTACATCAAGATATGACAGATATCCCTATATGTACCCACATTATGGCTCACTATGTCCGGGATTCATGCATTAAGAGGTTGTGTGGTGTGATATTACTACATTTCCTGTGCTGTTGACTGATTGTGCTGGATGATATGTATGTGAAATATGTGGGTATGTACATCTGCCATGGTTTACTGGTAAATCACATAGTGTATGATGTGCAGGTTCCCGGGTTTGTGCCTTGCAGAGGCTGTATATTTTGTTTCAGGGCAGAACACTGGCTGTCGGATACAGAGTGAGTTAGGGACATTTGAGTGGTTGTAGAGCTAAGCAATGCTAACCTCCTTACACTTAGCTAGCATCTGCTTAGCTCAATCTATATAGGCAATGCTTACCCCATGTGCAAATACACGTACAGACACTTACAACTGCTTATCCATGCATACTACTGCTGTTATGCGCTTACACATCCTTACTAGTGCCTTAGTCATTATGAAACTTCACATGTGCATTTAAGACAGTACTCCTGTGCAAATATAAATGTTATTTAGTAGGTTATACAGCACAACAATGTTAACATATGGATTTCACATGGAAATAGAATGTGCTGCAGTGGGAATCGACTCGAATAATGCGCTGCTAGGTGGATGCCGCACTTTTTTCACTATTGCTGTTCTGTTTCATTTGCATACGTCTACCATAATGACATACCCATATTCCCTTCTCCCTGGCCCCAGAGCTCCATGTGCACAGCATCCATCCATTCCCCAGTTGCTAGCCCTGCCATACCACATCTCCACACATTTCCCTCTCTGCACGTCTCGGTACTCCTCCAGTATACTGTCCTGACCCAAGCATCTGCAGGCTCTTCATCTGTTTAGTCCACGTATGTACCAGCTTTCCCTTGATCCTCCTCCAATACTAGTGGAGACATCGATGTGACCCACAACTGTTGGTTCATCCCACCAGGGACAGACCTGTTGTTGTGTCAAGAGTAGACCTAGCTGGTCTACAGTGTTTCTCCCACTGGTAGCATCCTGGCAGGGTTTTGTGTAGCAGCGGTTTGCTCACACACCTGGCCAGCCTCATCTCCCGGTTCCACAGAACCAACACCCCAAGTGTGACATACTGTGCATGAAGCATGCTCATACGCCCCCTTGGTGTGCACCATATATCATTATTCTCTTTGGTATTATGCAGAACTACTGTTCTCACAGTATGATTGGACAAGCACTGTTCTGTGATGCACAAAGACTGCTCATAATACTGTGGTTGAGCAATGGACACATGTATGCTGGTATTAATCTACACACTTATATACATTTCCTATACTGTTGTATGACTGTGCTGGATGATGTGTTTGTGATCACAGCAGCTGAATGTGTATCCACCATGGCTTAGTGGAACTCACATCGACTATAGTGTGCAGGGACAGGGGTTTGCAACCTGGCAGTGCAGATTATTTTGTTAATGGCCACAACAACATCTGTTAGCTACAGAGTGACTAAGGCACTGTAGAACATTTGGAGGTGGGTATGCGCTGGTTTGTACAAAGCACATCATTACTGACCTCTGGTTGCGGTGTCTTGCACTGAGTTAGCCTCTACATTGCTTCACCAGTGTGGTAATCGCATACCGGCGGCCAAACAGGTTTACACCCGCTTGCTCCCATATACACACGCTCAACTTCATGTATTTAGTTCACATTTGTCAACCAGGACAATTCGACTGTATGCTTGTCCATTGTCAGCGGTGGCCTGGGATGTAGAGCTCCACATTAACCCCAGCTACTTATTCCAATTAATACTGCGGTGTTCACATTCATAAAGGGCAACAGATGTAACATTGTTACGTCCCCCATTCCTCATGCTTAGTTTACATTAATATGCCGGTATTATCCATGCTTAGGTCAGGTTTACATGTCAGGTATGACTGTTTACAAAGGTCAGTTTAAGATGAAGTTGGATTCCTGTTTAACAGGTCTGGATAGGTTACGTGCAGGTATTTGGGGTAGGTGTAGTTATTCCATACCTGTGTGGTATAGTAGAGGGGAATAGTTAAGGAGTAGTTAGGTAGGTAGGTAGTGGGGCTGACATTGTAACTGTATAGTAGCCTGTAGGTATAATTGGATGGGGAGCAATAATGAAGGTTTGTCGTATGAAGATGCAAAAACCAAACGGCTGCAGGTACACTAAGGTGCCCAAAACACACAACAACAGCAAAAGTAAATTAAGGCACCAAAGTTACACACTGGAAATCAGTCACTGTACTTTATTGCAGAAGACAACAAATGGTTCTTTCACAACTTAATGCTTCATCAGACCACATCACTACAACTGATGCTTGGTTAAATACTAGGACAATTAGTATGACATCAGAATTTAAAGAGGTATTACTCTACTAACATAAGAACATATATCAATATCCATAAGAAAAATGCATAAAATATATAGAAAGGTGTGTATTTACACACAATAATATTTAAAAACAATAATATTAATAATAATATTTAAAAAAGGGGGGGTGTCATCCCTGATGGTTATTAAAATATATATATATATATATATATATATATATATATATATATATATATATATATATATATAAGGTTTGTCGTATGTTGGGATTTGTATGTGAGGCAGGACAAGAGGTGTCGGTTTCACTAGTTGATGTAGTGGTATAGACTGTGAGTTGGGGGGAGAGTTTTTCAAGGTGGTGAGCCTGTGCTGATCCAAGTGTGCTTGTGGTGTTCCTTAATGTGTTATTTACATGTGTCCTGTGGGACAGCTGCGATACTACATGTGGGTTGGGGTTCCAGATACTGGCAATATAGTGGGAGAAGAGGGTGTAACCTGCATGTAACCGTAAACATTAATAGAAATGGAACAGGGGCTGATAGGTACATGGTGTGCATGGGGCACAAAGGGGGGAGTTAGTAGGGGAATTATCCAGGGATGTGCAGGACAGCTGCAGGGAAGGTCCACAGCTGGCAATGTTGTCTATGACAACAGCTGTGCATATACACTGCATTTGGTGTTTGCGTTGGACACTCACACCCCTGGGTGGGGTTGAGGACTACAATAATACCTTGTGATGCCAGTTAGATTGGCTTACATGCCTACAGTGGGGTGTTGCGTCCATGTGTTCATAGGTGTTGTCTATTGGGTTATGCAACAACACATATGGTTATACCGTACTTTGCCATGTAAATTGGACTGTGTTGCAGTGGGACCCATATCGGGAATGGATGCCCATTAGGCAAAAGCATACCTGTCGACTGTACAGTTTCCGCAGACTGTACAGAGTTTGCTTCATAATTTTGGTGTGTCCCTCTTACAATCTGCACCTGTCTGTCAAATACCTGGGAACTGATGTCATTAAATACAGACAAGTATTTGGGTTTAAGACTTCACATCCTCCAGACGAGTCATGCTAATGCATAACCTATTATTCTATCAACTTTCTAAGGTTGTAAGTGGAATATTTAATTTCTGTCCCTATTTGTCACCCCCAACAGTTTAGGTTCTGTCCAGAGGTTTTGCTCTTAGAGGTTGAGAGGTATGGGCAGAAGCTCTGCCCAATTCGCAATATTACTTACATCCCCAGGGGCGGTCCAAATACAACTGCGCCAGCCAACACCTGCATGCCTAGGCCCATAATTGCATACCCATAGTTCCCCCACCTGCCCCCTCCTCTACAGCACTCATCCTTACTGTGGGTGCAGGTGGGGTCTAACCACACCACTACACACTGCCCACTCTCCACATCTTGGGACACATGTCGTACGTTGTCTCGATCCATGGGTCATCAGGTTTGCCCAACCTACTGGTCCGAGTACATACACGGCCTGGTTAGATAAATCATTACAGGGACTGACTCCAATCATCATCAATTTTTGGGGTGTCCCACAAGGGACATTGATGTCTTTGTTTCAAGATTAGACTTGGCGGGTCTCTCCCACTGGTAATATCCTGCCTGTAGTCAGGGAAGCAGTGGTGTGTTTACTTGTATCGTGTGTTTGTCTGTTTCACCTGTCTAGCTGGGGGAGGGGTGGTTGATGCTACGTGTTACATGTTTGTTGATTGGACCTCTCACCCCCATTGGCATGGCCTGTGAACATATGTAATTCTTAACTGCTGTATCATATCCTAGCTATATATATATGTGTATGTTTGCACACATATATACATATACATTTCTACATATCTATACACACACACACATATATATATATATATATATATATATATATATATATATATATATATATGTATATAATGACATATGAATGTATGGGTGTCTGCATATGTATATATCTATATGTGGGTATTTCATTATATTCTGTCTCTGTATGTATACATTTGTACTACGGAGAGGGGGAGGTATAACTCCATGTAGGTATGGGTATATATACACACACACCTCTACATATATACATCTACATCTGGTTATTCCATTCTTTGCCATGTACAATAGACTGTGCTGCAGTGGGACTTGTAGCGGGAGCTGCTACCCGTTGGGCGGCGGCCCTGGCCAATGCACACTATTGCTTACATCCCTGGGGCGGTCCACATAGAACCACTCCAGCCAACACCTGCACAGCTAAGCCCATAAATTCATACCCATAGTTCCCAAACTGCACATCCTCTTTGGCACTCTTCCTTACTCCGGGTGCAGGTCGGGTCTGGCCACACCAGTACACTCTACCCACTCCCCACTTCTTGGGACCCATCACATATGTTGTCTCACCCCATGGATCATCAGGCTTCCCCTACCTTGTAAACCGGGAACATGTGTGGCCTGCCGTTCGACATCAGTATAATGGCAGGAAGCCCGAAAATCATTGAATTTTTGGGTGTCCCACAAGGGACATATATGTCTTTGTTTCAAGATTAGACTTGGCGGATCTCTCCCACTGGTAGTATCCTGCCAGTAGTCCGGAAAGCAGTGGTGTGTTTACTTTTATTGTGTGTCTGTATGTTTCACCGGTCTAGCTGGGGGTGGGGGTGGCCTTCGTGTTACATGTTTGTTGATTGGACCCCTCACTCCCATTTGCATGGCCTGTGAACATATGTAATTTGTAACTGCTATATCATATCCAGCTATAGTATATTTACACACAGACACACACACATATATATATATATATATATATATATATATATATATATATATATATATATATATATATATATATCTAACGACATATGAATGTATGGGTGTCTGCATATGTATATATCTATACGTGGGTATTTATACGTATTCTGTCTCTGTATGCATACATTTGTTCTACGGCGAGGGAGAGGTATATCTCCATGTAGCTATGGGTAGATATACACACACATACCTCTACATATATATACATCTACATCTGGTTATTCCATTCTTTGCCATATAAAATAGACTTTGCTGCAGTGTGACTCATAGTGGGTGTGGCTGCTCATTGGGCGGCGCCTCTGCCCAATGAACACTATTGCTTACATCCCTGGGGCTGTCCATATAGACCCACTCCAGCAAACACCTGCACCCCTAGACACATAATTAGCTACCCATAGTTCCCCCACCTGCACCTTCTCTACAGCACTCATCCTTACTCTGGGTGCAGGTCGGGTCTAAACATACCACTAAACACTGCCCACTCTCCCTTCATGGGAACCATCTCGTACGTTGTCTCGACCCGTGGGTCATCAGGCTTTCCCACCCTTGTATTCCAGATATGTACACACCTCGCCTTGATAGGTCATCACACAGGCTTCCTCCCATAACAAGACAATTTTTAGGGTGTCCTGCAAGGGCCGTTCCTGTCTCTGTTCCAAGATTAGCCTTCACAGGTCCACTGTGTCCCCACATTGTATCCTGCCTGTGGTCTGGGGAGCAGTGGACTGTTTACATTGTTTGTTGGTTTGTTTGTATGTTTCCTCTGTCCGGCTGGGGGGGGGGTCATGCTACATGTTACACGTTTCTTGCTTGGGCCCCTCACCTCCATTGGCATGGCCTGGGAACATATGTCATTCTTAGGTGCTTATCTTATCATAGGTATATATCTGTGTATATCTACACATACACACATACATATATATAGATATAGATATATACATATATACATATATATATATATATATATATATATATATATATATATATATATATATATATATATATGTATGTATGTATATATATATATATTTATGACATGTGGATGTATGGGTGTCTGCATATGTATATCTGTATTTGTGGGTATTTATATTTATATATCTATGTATGTATACATTTGTACTACAGAGAGGGGAGGTATATATCTATATAGTTATGGATATTTATACAAACACATATATCTCTAATTCTTTAGCTACATATCTGGTAATGTTGACTGGTATTACTGGGTACTGTGTTTCGTGTGCATACTGGCCAACCGATACCTATGACTGACTCCGTTAATGTACACAGACCCACACGTGACACCAGCCATTTGATAGGCACTTTCAAGTGGTTGAGGAGGTTAGCACTGCTGACTTCTGGTCACAGTGTGTTACATGCAGTTAGTGTCTCCTTTGCTTGATCTGTGTCAGCATCCCGAATGAAGACTTCAGTGCACCAGCTGTAGAATGCGATTTCAGAAGCAGTCTGAGTACTTATTTATTCAGCATAGGATAATTACAGATTTGGTACACACCCAGTGGATTCCAAAACACATTGAATTTGCCACATGTAACTTAAATGTGACAAAGTGCAAGGCAGAATCTGTTTCCAAAATGTTTGTCAAATGCTATAGTACAATGCTATAGTACAATGCAAGGAAAGGAAGCGTTTCCCATGGAATCCTATAAACTCCATAACAGTACCATCAAAAAAATAAAAAATAAAACATGCTACCCATAGTGAATGAACTGTAACAGGCTGTTGTCCTGCAAGCTGTGGAGGAAGATCTGGCTGTGCATGCTGGAAAGTAGCCAGCTGGACAAGGAGCCAGGCTTCAACTAAACCAATTCTCAGATCAAGAAATCACTGACAGGTGCTGCATAGACAGACAGATGGTACAGGCTATGTGAAACATGTGTACCCCATACATGTATGGACATTGCTAGGCAACCCCATACCTCTTTAAACAAAAGTCTGTCTGTGTCTAAGTGTACTGCCATCCCGGACATTCCAATGACATATTGGAGATTCTGCAGGAGTGCCACAGACATGTGCAAGTTGTATCTTCACACAATTTCTGGCAGGAATGTATACCAAGGTAGATAAACACATACACTTTCCATGGAGCAGGTAGATGCCATGCACCATTCCTATACCATTGCAAACTTCCCCAAGTTCTTGGTGCAATAAACTGCACCATCATCACTATTAAAACCCCTGTGCAACCAGAAGCAGAAAGATATTTTAGTAGAAAGTGATTACCATTCCTGAACTGCCAAGCAGTGTGCACAGCAGATTCAGCATAAAAAAACATGGTGACACAGCCAAGGAATGTCCATGATGATGCCATATAGAGAGAAAGTGGTCTGAGGGCTGTATTCTAGCAAGGTAAAATACCTGAGAGACTACTACTACTGGTATAGGAACACAGCTAGGATGTAAGTGAAATACATCCCTGTCAACATTATTTGTGATGACAACATATGTGTTTCCTCTCCCAACAGCAGGTGATTGTGGTTATCCACTCAAGCTGTGGCTAATGACCCTGTGCAGAGAACCTTCCAACTCTGCAGAGGAGGACTACAGCAGAGTGCATGCCATAAACTACTCCAAGAACCCCAGGTGTCTGAAGATGACATTCCACAGCTATCAGAGGTGGAGCAGGAGAACACAGAGGGCAGAAGAAACAAGAATGGAATGGGTGACAGAGGATGTGACCAGAAGTCCAGGCCCAGGCAACAAGGCAGCATTTGACACACACCTTTGAGCCATGACAAACCACACATACAGAAATACACACATTAATCCATTAGCACCTATGTAGTGTGGAATTTCACACCTCTAGCAGCCTACAGATATCTTGTATTCCAGAGCATTTTCTGAAAAATAAACTTAAAAAGCATAAGATAAACACATTTAAATAATTTGTGAACAACAAAAGTTATTAAGACTGTACAAATAATAATATTATCAGTAAGAAGTTGTTTACAGTGATGACAGTGCATTCATAGTATTTTTCATAAATACTGTAATATATTATAATGCACTTAAACCAAAATTATATTTTCTAAACCTTCACAGATTTTCATATCTTGAAAACTATGCAACCTAGACATGTATTGTTAGAACATTTTTGTTACCCAGACATAAGCTTTCACATGACATCAAGAAATTCTGCTGTAAGTACATGTTTACTGAGAAATTTACAAAATACAAAAACATATCTTTAATTGTATAATTAGTAATACAGATAATGGATATCTCTCAAGATGTGCAACTTACAGTGCAAATATTAAAGTCAGTTTTCTTCAACTACATCTAAAGATTCACCTGATATTTCAAAGTTTATAAGACTTTTGGCTTTTGAAGTATTAATTACATAAGTAAATATTGCTTATTTTCATAACTGCAAACAACAAACAACTAGAAATATTTGTAGTATAGTAAGATATAAAGCATCATTTTCAGTGAATTGTCCTGTCTCCCACGTCAGTGATTCATATCATACACCTCAATAAAACGTAGGTCTCTCGGTTATGAAAATAAGAATAGTAAGTGGTCAACAAACATTAATTTCTCCACTGCAGGACATCCTAGACTAAAAATATTAGTGTCATTTTGTTAATAACCCTTTGTCCTTTCTAATACTGCCTATTATTAGCTTATAAGTTACTTGGCTAAAAAAGCCCAACCCAAAAAACTTCTGGATGCCATACGGTGTTTTAGACTTGAGTGTGTTAAACACTGATATTCAGGTGTTGCCCCACCACAACAGCACACATTGTATCTAATGGCAAATATCCACTAGATGTACACACTGAGCATCAGACATAACACCATAATTTAATGGTATGAACATATAAAAATCTTTCATGACATGGATCATCCACTTAGGCCACAAGTGACACAGGAATGCATACAGACTCATAGTGGTGTATGTGTGTATGGCAGACAACAATGGACACACCTCTGTGAAACCCATTCCTATCTCTCCATGATGCAAACAGGAAATCAAATTGGTACATAATGTACAACTGTTGTTAATATCACAAGCAACATATAGCAATACAAGATATTGATAAAGTATCATGTACTAAATGGAGTCACCTATGGTTAGTAAAAATGTAGGACTCCTGTGGCATCAGACTTCACAACAACCACAGACAGATGGCATTGTCAGTGGTCTGTACAGCAATAATCATTGCCATGGGGTAAGGTGGACACTACAAGACATAGTGGTTAAACTGTAACTGTTACTCTAACACAGCCTAGGGCAACCACTCTGATGGCTCACACCATGGTCCTGGCTGCCCTACCACATATGGGAACACTTGGCACAGGTTTTCCACAGATGTGACTGATGGAGTGATACCTACATGTAAAGGAACATTGTAGGTAAGAACATGGGTGTGAGTTAACTGTCTCATTGTGACTGCCAGGCCCACACCAGATTGGTCAGCAGCAGATGTATGTGCATTTTGTAGCAAAGACATCAATGCTCGATGGGCAAGGATTGGTCTATTGAGAAGAAGACTGCCTTTTCTATGTGGCACTTGGCTAAGCACAGTCATGGCATACAGAACCCTGCTTGTATTATAGCACTGCTGTAGTACAGTTGTAACCAGAGATTCAATTGACCATGGCACAGATAACATGCTTTCATTCTTTGCATCCAGTGTTGCCATGAGCTCACAGTGTCTGTGTTTCTGTCCTTTATCCAGCACACTCAGCTGGTGTGCAACTCAATCCATGGCAAAGGCAAGTGCATGAATGCCAGATCCATGATGTCACTGGGAATGTTCTTTTGCCTATAGGAGTAGGCAGACACCCTCTGACAGGTGCCCCTGCACACCAGCTACATGCCTCCTGTGATGGGCAGTATTTATGTGTTGTAGGGAAATGTCAACATCACCAGCAGACTCAACATGGGACTGTGGTTCATAGGCCTCATCCTGTTCACTATCTGATTTCCCCACATTGTCAGAATGACTGGACATGCTTTCCTCCACATCTGAGACTACAGCCTCATCCACATGACTGTCACCATCTGAACCAGACTGTATCACCAAATTTGTGTCCTGTGTGCTAGGTGACATGCTACCATATTGAGACAGACCAGATCGCATATTGGGATCAGTGGACAGGCTAATGGAGGATGAAGGTAGAGTGGATGCTAAAAGAAGGGACAGATGACACAGGTCATGTAGATGTGCTTATATCACACACTGGATATTATTACTGACATATGCCACATATATATGACTACAGTGTTACAGATAATAAGCACTTACCAGGATGTCTTGTCTGCGTATGGCTCACAGAACCTATATAACAGGGAGTTGACAATTATGTTACATATGCAATATTAATATGTGAGGAATAAAAACATAACATACACCTGACATATCCTTGTGGGAATCTGGCACTGATGGTGAGGGCTGAAATGCAACTGTTGTAGGGAAACAAAAGCATAAACACATCATTATTAATCACATACTTGCCAGCATGTACCATTCCAAATGAGGTAAAAACACACAAAAGGTAGTATATACAGATATCAGTTGGTCGTGGCTGAGATACTGATGTTTGCTATCCTATGCTGATGTAGAAAGACACAGTATTAATGGAGGGCAACAACAGGAGCAACAGCAAAGACGTGAATGAAACAGAGGTAATAGCATACCAGTTATACCCTCCCAATGTGGTGAGTTTGCCTGTCGTAATATGGAACCTGCAGTGGCAAAATCCAGACAAAGCAAACTGTCATACATGCAGGCACCAACATAGGTGCATGATGATGTATGCAATGCAGTAATATGATATGGTGATACTCACGTGACATACAATGTAGCCATTGTCCACATGTCCCTGTGTAGACAAACAGTGACATTAATTTCATACAACACAGTTATGCTACACAGTGCTGTAGCCTATGAACATAGTGAGGAACCATACCTGGTCTGTCCACAGGTGCACCTGCATGGCCAGTGTCCCCAGAAACTGTATCTGTAGTTTGCAAATTCAGGAAAATATCAAGGTGAGAGTATACATAATTTGCATGACAGAAGGCAGAGGCAATAACAGGTAATGGTCACAGTAACAATATATGGAGACACTCACCTGTTGTGTCCTGCTATTCCACAGAAGTGGATGGACCTGTGCAAATAAATGCAGAAACATTACACATGTTGGTTGAACTGTTATGCATGTACTGAAGTTGTACAGCAATATGTCATTGCACTTACGCTGGTCATCATTACCATTTGTGGATCCATGTGCATGATGCAATTCTGCTGCTACAACACAAAAATAACAATATATAAATATGCATGTAACAACAATCTGTACTGAGGTGCTCTATATGCAACAGTGTTCTGCAAAGTAGCACACACATATACAGCCTGAACACCTGATTCTATACCACACATGGGTATGTGGCACTCCATATTCACTGTATGCAGTGATGCTAGAAACTGTGTGAGCTCATCTGGGGGTGTCAATGGCAGGCCACCACTGGTGGCATTCCATGACCTCTCATACAGGTGTACCCTGTTGGCTCAAGGAGGATCATGTCAAAGAACCATTGGAAACAGGCCTCCCAGGCATACCTGTCAACCTAGAAACATCAAAAATCTGGACAAAGGCCCATGAAAAATAGGTACAAATCTGTGCACTGATTAACATAAAATTTGCATACATAATTATGCAACTCTGCCTACTCCAATGGAATTGTGGGATGCCAACTTTTAAATGCAAACTGAAGAACAGACAACCAAAATATGGTCATGAAAGTCATGTAGCACTTTATAATGACAAACCTAGATGGTATTTTAAAATCTGAACTGTAGAACAATTTTACAGCTTTATAAACTGGATAGCAATCTACACACTTTTGTTTTCATTTGTGTTTCACAGAAAGTGGCAAAAAAGCAAGACTAAATGATTTGGAGAAAAAAATTATTGGACACAGAATCCAAAAGACAGAGATGACCACATTGTGATAATAAATATTCAATAAACAACTGATTTAGTTTAACTCCATTCCTTCAGGATGGTATTTTATTATACTAATTTTTATCAGTTAAGGCAAGGGATAGCTTAACAGCACTGACTGGTTAAGTGACATGCACAGAGGCAACAGGTTTGTGAACAGTAACTGAAATAATCAAACCCAGGATTACAGATGAATCCCATTAGCATATCACAGCCGTAGCCTTCAGAGTTAAAAGCCGAAACTAAAAAAAAATGTACAGGTCTGTTCAAAAGATTCCTTACAAGACTGTTTAAAACTGGCTACACACAGTTGTGTATGCTGTTTTATTGATTAATAGCCTAATTAGTGCTGTTCCTATAAACATAAGACCTTAAAAGTTACATATTTAGTTTTGAGATTCTGAAGAAGGATGCTATTCTCACATTGGTCTGCTCATTGTTCTTTGCTTCTAAATCATTTACAAATAAAGTAAAAACACACATAGTTAGCATAAGGTCTGAAATTTCTTTGGGAAAAAATACATTCTGAAGCACTTTGAGGACATCTGCTCCATTTGACTTGCTCTCATGTTTTTCCTAGGTCACTGCTTTTGTCACATTCAACTGAACAGTTATCCACACACCTTGTCCTTGATGAGTGGATGGGTAACAACAAATTTATCCCAGGGGTTCCACCTTTGCCACCACAGGGGCAACAGGTGCTGGCTGAGGGGTCTTTTCTGGGGATAAACTCTTGGCTAGGCTTGTAAGAGCCCCAGGGCCATTAGCCTAGTAACCTCCTATGATCTTATGATTGTGTAAAATTTATTAACGGCAATGACCACTTTCACAACGTCAGCAAATTTGCTGACCTATATTTTACTTAGAATTGGAAAGCCCGACATAAACATTGTAAACAAATATGGCTCAAGCACCAATCCCTGATGGACTCCCACTGCCATACTTTTAACACTTTCAAAAATAATAAAAATTGCTGTTTCATTCTGTATACAGTTATGTTTTACATTTGTATTCTCCCATAATATGAATGGACACAAAGTGCTTTGTTTTATTCATCTGCATGTAGCCGCATTCACTGTTAGAAGCAAAGCATCCTAACAGCATGTGATGTAAATGAAAGACAAAATATAAAGGGATACTAAGACAGATGCAGGAAATGCAGGTCATCAATATAATGTATCAGTAAATGACCCGGTTTCCTCCCCACATCCCCAGAAACATGCTGCAAGTGGATTGGGCATGCTAAAATTGGCCCTAGGCGTGAGTGCGTGTGTGTGCCTTCCATGGAAGGTTGGGCGCTGGGCTGGCAACTCGACACCGTAAAACTCCACTGCCAATCATGAGCGGACAAGGTGATCCGCTGTGGCGACCCCTAACTGGAAAAAGCCAAAAGAGAGAGAGTGAGAGTAACAGTTCTGCAATTCAGCATCAAAGGTTTAATTGAAAAAAAAAATCCTGTACAGCAACAAGTAACAGATACAAGACAGAGATGAAAAAAAGTCACTGTGACTCAAGTTATTCTGTGTATTCTACTACACAAATACAATATCCTACAATTAACAATTATAAGACGTGCTGGCAGATACCTCAATAGTTAAAAACTAGAACTAAACACAATAATATAAACTACTTGCATGGTGGATTCAACAATATCATGCTGATGCAGTGGTTTCAACCTTTTTGTATTCATACATAAATTAAATTCCATTAAATTAATAATTACCACTTATGCACAAACAAGCATCTTAATGATTAAAAACAGAATTTACTGTAACTACTTTCTCGAAGGGTTCAACAAGATAAGTGTGAATACAATAATCCTATAGGACCACCCCCTCATATCCTTCGGACACTTAACAGATTTTGTCATTAGCAAACAAAAGCTGCAAAAAACTTTAGGCTTTTGAAAACAAGCAGTATACCAAAGGATGTAACTGAAGAATGATTTACAAAATGCATATGACAGCACTGGAATATGTTTTGCATACTCCAAAAATTATATAAAAACAACAGATCCAGTCTACAGCTTGGCTACTACCCTGCACGCCTGACCTGAAAAGGTGTAAGCCACAAACGTTTTGTTTATTGGTGGTCATTCCAAAAGCATTTCACCATTCACAGACACACACACAAAAAGTACATAAACACCTCTTAGTTTGTTTTCATTATTATTAGCCCTTCCCTACTCAGTCATTTGACTTTTACTGTAAATCAACGGTCATGACAGTAAAATATGTCACTTTATCTGACTACACAACTATTGCACAATCGATACAATTACCAAAATTCAGATATATCATTCATTCTGTTAATATGCAGTTGTTCATACACAATGGGCAGTAAAGTCATATACCCATGAGAAAAATCCACATCAGTGAGCTCTGACAAACACAAGACTGCTTCAAAAAGGAAATGCTCAGGAATAAATTAAACCACTGAATAGCCACTTCTTAAGATAAAACAATCATTTAAACATCTTCAACTTCCCTCAGTGATCTTTGCCCAACCCTGATTTAATGCAAAAATTCACAACTCACAAGTTAACCAAAACATGAATTTAAAACAGTGCGACATAAAAAGAAAAACTTTAAACAAATAGACAGAAGCACAGCATCCCATATCACACAAATACTGCTGCCTGCAAATGCTAAAATCAAAAAAGCATGAATATGTACTTGTGTTTGCTAACATATTAAGGCTTTAAGCACGGTATGGAACATTGTTACTTGAAGTCAGTATGTGGGAAGTACTGGCTTCTAATGGTTCTAAATCACAATAAATTAATAAACAAATAAGAGAACCCTCTGGGAAATATCTCACTTTGGGCCTGAGTTTGACTTGTTAACAACTGCCGAAGCACAACTTTGTAGGAGTCTCACCCGTTAACACCTGCTGAAGCACAACTTTGCAGGACTATTTAAACAGAGAGAACTCAACTCAACATTTCATTCTATAACTCAGAAAAAGGACGACAAATCTGGATATGGCTATGTAACATGACAGCAGCTAACCTGGCGAGCAAACTCACATTTAATTGCTCTTGCCATGGTAGAGATAATATACTCCGTCCAATTTGTGCTGGACCAGTCCAACTAGTCTACTGCTACATACAAACATAAACAACCAGTCCATCTGAGCAAGGACAGCCCTATTCTGACTGGCTGGCAGTCTCCCTCACAAAGCTGACATCGACGTCAGTGACAGCTTCTAAAAAAAAAAAAAAAAAAAAAATTGAAAAAAAAAAAACGGGAATTACATTGGCCACTCAGGAATTTGTGGCACCCCATTATTTGCACCTCAAAACCGATAAATACTGAGGAATTCAGTATGGTTGAGAGGTATGCTCCCAGGATCTATTGTGGCCTCCCACAGCATTAATCATGTTGGAGAGGCTGGTCCACACTTCCTTCCTCTACACTGTATTTCCTGCTCATCAGAGCAGTCTCTGTCCATGCTGGTGCAGAGCATCTATTATAATTTTGTTTTCCTGTGATGAAAAATTGTCATCCCTAGGTCTGCTTGCTATCTGGAAAACAGTTATATGCACATGATTGGACTAATGTAGGAGCCTACATATGTAGATGTTTATATTGACAGCTTATGCCACTTTACGCTCTCTGCATTCCTGCACACTGCCATGTTCTAGGAAATAATCCCTGTCCCATATAGTGCAGTGACATATAAAACAATATCTCTCTCTCTCTCTCTCTCTCTATATATATATATATATATATATATATATATATAATATGAAAACAATGTCTGAATATATAAGACTTGTAATAACAACATGACTTGTAATATCAATTGCTGCTGTCTGTGGGATTTTAATCCATTACAGTGGAAATTACAGCACTGGAGGTATAATCACAACAATATTGTGTCACACAAATAACACACTCTGATGGTACTTCACATTAACATACTACTCATAACATATGTGTAAAACAAAAATGCTTGATGGCTGTCACACACATCCTGTATTGTCAATAGCTGTAACGCAACTAGAGCCTAAAAAAGAAGTTATGTACTCACCATAACGTTCCATGTGAGTTGTTCATCTCGCCTTCATTCTTACTGATGGGTTCAGATCCTTGACCAACTGCAAAAGCTCGAGGTCTTCAACTAGTTTGAGGCCCACTCCCTATCCCATGATGTAGCTTGTGCTTCCCTCAGATCTTGTTTGCTGCCAACAGGCTACATACTACTTGTAATATGCTAATACTGGAAACTGGATAAGAGACAGTAACACCATGGCATAAATAAATTCTTGGTCCTCAAAAAGCCAGGATGGGGATTGGAGGGTGGGACATAAGAATGAAGGTGAGATGAATAACTCACATGGAACGTTATGGTGAGTACAAAACTTCTTTATGTGAATCTATCTCGCCATACATTCTTACTGATGGGTAGCGTCCCAAGCACCATCTTTCTCGGGTGGCTCACGGGAGAATGTTTTTCAAGACAATGGAACCAAAGGAAGCCTTGTCTCTGGAGGCCTTATCTACTTTGTAATGAGTGATGAAGGTATGAGGCCTTGACCAAATAGCTGCTGCACAAGTAGTATCTAATGGTAATTTAGCTGCAATTTAGGTGTATTCATTGAACTGTAAGTGAAGGATATACAATGTGATAACCATTTTGATAAAGTGGTTTTCGCCACTGGAGTGCCTTTTTAGACTCTGAAAAGGAAACAAAGAGCTGATCTGTTTTCCTGATATGTTTGGTCCTGTCTAAATAGAATTAAAGATGTCTGTGAACATCAAGTTTGTGCAGCATATATTCCATCTCATTAGTATAATTAGGGAAAAATATGGGCAATTCAATAGATTGGTTGATATATGTCTCTGAACAAACGTTAGGTAAGAATGAAGGATTCGTCCTGAGTAAGACGGGGGTTTAATGGACAAGACCTGTAACTCTGAAACCCTGCGAGCAGAAGTAATAGCTATTAAAAATATGGTTTTCCATGATAGGTGTTTCAAGTCACAAAGTGCGGCTGGCTCAAAGGGGGGCAGGATTGGGTCTATATTAGAATATCGAAGTTTCACAACTTCTAATGTTCTAATATCTACCCCTATTCAGCTGAAAATAGCAAAGCTGCAGAACACCAAATTTCTTCCTAGAGAAGGAACTTAGTTGACCCTGTGGCTTTGCTATGTTCAGCACTGTGGTAGAAGGTTACGGGTCGGGATCAGGTAAGTGTGTGATTGTATGGACGTGAGTGTTAGTGCATGGGGTTGGTGAGTTAGGGTTAGGGCATGGGTCAGGTAAGTGTGCGATTGTGTTTATGTGAGGGTTAGGTTGGGGTAGGTGAGTTAGGGTTAGGGTGCGGGTGAGGTGAGTGTGCGATAGTGACGGACCTTAGGGTTAGGGTTTAGGTTAAGGTAAGTGGATAGCTAGTGGTGTGTGTACAGTTTAGTGTATGGTTAGATGTAGGATTTTAGGTGTATGTGTGTGGATTGCTGTTTGTTTGGTGTGTTTGTGCTGTGTGTATGTGTCGGAACAGCAAATTTTTTCCCTTGGAAAAAATTTGCTGTTCTGCATGTTCGATGTTGTCAGCGTTTGCTGAATAGGGGTCGATATTAGAACATTCGACATTTTAAAAAGTCGATGTTCTAATATAGACCCGGCAGGATTATATGGAAAGGAACAAAATGTAAGTTCCATACTATAACTGGAGCTTTGATAGGTGGTCTCAAATGGACAGTACCCTTGAGAAAGGATTTGGAGAGTCTATGTGACATAATAGTAGACCCCCTGCTCACCTAGATGAAAGTTAGCAATTGCTGCCACTGCCCCTTCATTGAAAAGTTTAGTCAAAAACTCCAGAATGGATGAAATTGAAGCCAGGTATGGATCAATATTGTTCTGAAGTGCCCATATAGAAAACCTCTTCCATTTACTAAGATATAATTTCCTGGTAGACGATTTATGAGAGGATGTTAAAATATATTGAGCTGCAGCTAACAGATTGTGAGTCCTGGTTATATTTGGAATTGGAGCAGCCAAGCTGTCAGTTTGAGGGACTGATGAGAAGGATATAGAGCCCCTGATGATTGAGTCAGGTGATCTGGCACTGGGTCCAGAATCCAAGGTTCTTCCAATAGATGAGACTGGAGGAAGAGGAACCAAATTTGATGAGGCCAGTAAGGGGCTATTAGAATGATGGTCCTTCCCAGAGCCTTGGTTTTCTGTAAAACTTTGGGTATCAGAGGAAAAGGAGGGAAGGCATACAGGAGACACAGGGGCCAACTGTGCACAAGTGCTTCCCTTGGGGCATCCCCCGGAGGGTGGATTAGAGCAAAGTAGCTGCTGCATTTCATGTTTGTTGGAGTTGCAAAGAGATCACAGCAAGGCTGGCCCCATCTGCGGAATATCCTTTCTGCTACTTCTTCTTTTAGGGACCACTTGTGAGGCAGTAGAATCGCCCTGCTCAGCTTGTCTGCTATCACACTTTATCTCCCCGGGATGTGTGTGTTGCTATCAGAAAGGGCTGGGTGGAAGTTGCCCATTGCCATACTCTCACAGCCTCTCAACACAGGGGGTAAGATCTGGTTCCTCCTTGTTTGTTTATGTACCAGACCACTGACATATTGTCTGTCTGAATTGCAATAATTCCCAGAGGAAGAGAGTCTTGAAAGGACTGCAACACTAGAAGTACTGCTGTTATCTCCAGAACATTGATATGCAGGTGAGCCTCATATTTGTTCCACATGCCTTGGGCTGTTCTTCCCTGATAATGCCCCCCCACCCTATCAGGGAGGCATCCGTAGTAACCGTGGCTATGGGAGTGGATAGAACAAAAGGGCAACCAAGAGTTACCTGGTGTGATGTCAGCCAACACTGAAGGTCTTTCTTGCAGGAATTCATTATCAGGATTTTGTGTGACCCTGGGAGTTCTTGAAAGGACCATTGCCTGAACAGGAGCCATTGTAGTACACGCATATGCATCCGACCCTAAGGAATCACAATGATTGCTGCTGCCATTGTCCCTAACAATTCGAGTACCATTGACACATGGGTTTTTTCTCTCAGAAGCAGGTCCAAAACCTGATTTTGTAGAACACAAACTCTTTCTGGAGGAAGGATTAGGGTCACAGTAATGGTATTTAGCTCTGCTCCTATAATAACGGTATGTTGCGATGGCAACAAGGCAGATTTTCCTGAATTTATAGTAATCCCCAACTGACTGCAGAGGTTCAAAGTTGTGTCCCTTGCTTGTATGAGTTGATGCCTGGTGGTGGCAGTGAGGAGCCAGTTGTCTAGGTATGGAAACACCTGAAATCCCAAACATCTCAGATGAGCCGTGATTACTGCCATACATTTGGTGAACACTCTGGGGGCTGTAGTGAGACCAAACAACAGAGCCCGAAATTGATAATGACTGGCTCCCAGCTGGAAGGGCAGATGAAGACTGGATGGCTTCTCCATTTTTATGTGGTAGTACACATCTTGGAGATCTACTGAGCACATCCAGTGGTCTTTCCCTAAAAAGGGAAGAAATGACTGTAGCATGACCATCTGGAATTTTGTTTTTCTGACCGACTTGTTTAGTCTGCTGAGATCCAAAATGGGCCTCCAGTTCCCTGATTTCTTTGGAACTAAAAAAAACCTTGAGTAAGTTCTGGATTCTCTTTGGTCTGCTGGGACTGGTGGGATGACTCTTTTTCCAGAAACCTTTGAATCTCTGAGGCTGCCTGTTCCCTGTGACTGGGTGGAACATCTGGGATTTTCCATATAATGGGGGGGGGGTGGTGGCAAAGGGAATTGAGTATCCTCTGGATATGATGCTTTGTACCCAGCTGTCTTTTGTTATTTTAGCTAGGCATCTGGGTACAAAAAGAAGCATCCCCTGACTGCCTTTAGAGATGGACAGGTGGGTCTCCTCTCAGGAGTGCTGATAAGGCTTGCCAAAGAACTGATCTCTGTCACCCTGGTTCTGCGGACCCCCTATGCCGCGCTGGCTGCATCTTCCATTGTTACCCCCTCCTCTGCCTCTAGAGGGGGAGGGTCACCATGAGTGCCCTAGAAAGCTCCTTGAGTTTTACATAACCACATCTTCCCTCCCTTCTGACCTTTGGGGTAAGATCTGGTAGGGGTGGAAAAGTGGACTCCAACAGCAGACAGAGTCTTTCCATGCTGTTGACCCCTGTTAAGGGTTTCCTTCACTTTGGATCCAAAAAGGGATGAGCCATCAAAAGGGGTGTAAATAAAGGATGACTTAAAAGGCTCCGCAAAGGAACATAAGTGCATCCAGGAATGTCAATTCCTGTCCCCGCTGCCCTTCTCGTTCCATCAGCTTCATAGGAGACCAGGCGCATGGAAGAGTTTACAAGAGAATTTAGGGTAGTGAGCTGGGAAGTTACCATCTCTCAGACCCCCCACAGCTACTGAACCCTATAGAGTATCTCCTAGTTATTTCAGGAGATCCCTTTGCAACCTTGTGAAGTGTGTTAAATAGTTAAGTGATTGGAGAGCAAAAGTCGCTGAACTAAACATGTGCTTACCATATCTGTCCATGATTCTAGAATCCTTGTTAGGAGGATGGACAGACATAGAAGTTTCTGACAGTTCCTTCTTGGTGGCTGCCGCCACCACCATAGCATCAATGGGCACTCCTTTGGTCAGGAAGGTCTTGTCGTGGGAGAAGTTATAAACTTATTAGGCTTCCTAGGGACAGGCTCCATGGTATCTGGGGACTCCCACGCCCTTTGAGAGATTAGCTCAATCAACTCATCAAAGGGTAGAGCCACCCAAGAGGTGGGGGGTTGAGACCCAAAAGCCTTCAGAAGCACTGACTCATCATCAGTAGTGTTAAGTGACTTCCAGCTACCCCTCTGCTTAAGAATTTCCAAGATATCTGCGAAGGAGATATCCTCCGAGGGGGACCATGGGGACTCTTCTGACTCATCTAAGTCAGTGTCTGAAGTGATGGATTCATGTGGGGAGTCCAGATGCTTCCTCTTGCAAAGTCTCTTCCTGGGAACCTCTTCAGTGGGAGCTTATGGAGAGGTCTCAGAAGAGCAGGGCTCACCCAATGGGGCTTCCTGAGGCTCAGGGTCTTTACGCATTAGATGGATGTGTGAGGAAGAGGTAGACACCGGTGCTCTGGGGGAAGGAGCTACTGGTTCTGATGGTGTGGTTGTCGGTGTGGACAACATCCTCCTCATAGCATCAAAGGCACCTTGGTCCTGACATGAAGAAGCCCGCAGATCTGAAGATATGGCAGATTCCCTCGGCACCAGAACAGAGGGTTCTGAGCCCGAGGCTGGAGCCGAGCTCACCCGAGCTGAGGCTCTGAAAAGCAAAGTCAGAACCTAAAAATTGGTCCAACTATCCTCCCCAGACCCAATCTGCAAGTGTCAGCTCCTAGACCCCTCGGTCAGCACCGAATATGTCAGGGTTGTTGAGACCAACAAGCCTGAAGTAGGCATCTAGCCTGAAGGCTCCACAATCATCAGTTCCGAGCACTCCGGCTCCAAAACTTTGAGACAGATCAGAGGAGGAACAAAAGATGGTGAGGGGAATTTTGTCGGTTCTGAAGTCTCAGGTATTGGTCCCAATAAAAGTTTGGCAAGCACCGGTGTCTGCAGAAGATTCTGCGCCACACGATCCACATCCTTTTCCGAGAGTCTTGAGGACCGGGAAGAGACTATGGAAGAGGCCACTGAATGAAGGATTGGAGACTTTAAAGTAGGAGATACCAGCTCTAATATTGGGGACCAGCTCCTACAAACAGTAACAACCTCTGGTTCTGAAAGCAGTAGAGCTGAGGTAGAATTCCCAATTGGTTTTGAGGTTGATAAACCCTTTTTTGACTCTGACCCAGAAGAAGACTTAGAAGACAAGGTCTTTGAACATTTGGATGTCTTGTCTGGTGATTTGTCCTTATCCAATGATTCCTGAAAGGAAGACTTCAGTAATCCCCTAGCTATCAGCTTACTCTTACATTCATGAAGAAAACGAGAGCTAAATGAATGACAGATAACACAGTTCTCCTGTAGGTGAACTTCACCTAAACAATAAAAACATAACGCATGCACTTGTCACTCCACAACAAGTACAAATATGACTCTGTCATTGTCCATATTGGCGTGAATGACTTAAGACGTACCTCCCAGGACTACATAAAAAGAGACATGGAAGAGCTCTTGGATTATGTGGTCCAGGCAGGTATGACCCTAGCCCTGAGTAGCATCCTGCCTTCGCCCAGAAAAATACCACAGTATAAGGACAAAATGATTGACTTCAACAATTGGCTAAGCTTCTGGTGTCATTCTAAGGGGATCCAATATCTGACTGCCTGGGACGACATGATCAACAAACCACAATGCTTTGCCAGAGATGGTCTGCACCTGTCACCCCTGGGATTCAGGTTACTGGCTAAAGCTCTTGCCACCCCTATAGTGCCTTTTTTAGGCAAGGTTCAAAGGACAAAACCACCACTGTAACAGATACAAGCATGCAAAATCTGAAGGTAATGCTACTCAATGCTAGAAGTCTAAACCTCAAAATGCACTCTCTTGAGGCACACCTAAAAATGGAGAACATCGATATCTGTGCAGTAACTGAGACCTGGTTCAAGGATCCGGAGAGCACCCCTGCAATACCAGGCTACAACTCTTACCACACTTTTCGGCCACTAAACCAAGACTGAAACACTAAAGATGGAGGAGTGTCCATATTAACCAAGGATATTCACACGTCCAGGCTAGTTGCCCAACACAATGCATCTCAAATTCTCCAGGTGCAACTAACACTATGTAAGACTGCAATCCAAATTGTAGCTTGCTACAGATCTTCCACCATGCACCAAGATTCTCACTACACCTTTCTAAACATACTGGAAAATATTAAGATACAACCAAACACCCTAATACTGGGTGATTTCAACTACCCACCATTAACTGAGAAAACTACTCAGGTACCAACACCTTTTCCCCAACAGTTCTTGGAATTCATAAATTCCAACGCCCTGAATCAACTAATCCATATTCCCTCCAGGGGCTCCAATATCCTGGTCATTACCAACATGGGAGATAGATGCTCCACACCAGTGGTCACCCCCTCATTGGTCAGGTCTGACCATAAGCAAATCACCCTTGACATCCACATCCCACCTCCCAGTAAGGAAAACTCTGTAAAAAAATTCTCCAAAGCCAACATCATGCTACTCAAGTTAGAAGCGACAAACTTCATGACACTCATGCAGACAGGAGCTGAAAGTTTGACTGCTGAATCCTATACTGTGGCACTGTATGAGCACATCCACTCTTACATGAATCATGCCATCCCAAATAGAACCAAGATGCTCTCCTCCAAAAAAAGGAAGCCAATCTGGTGGTCTCCTGCCATAAACAAACTATACAACAGAAGGAAGAAACTTTTGTAAAAAAGAGGAAAATCCCAGGATGCAAAAAACTCCCTTACCAGCCTCAGTAAAAAGCTGAGATCCCTCATAAAATCCTCCAAAGCTAGTTACAAAAATAAAATTGTCAAAGATTCCAAAGACAACCACAAGGCATTCTATAGTTATGTCAAGAATCTAAATGGCAATGCTCAGATCTGCTCTGAGCTACAACAGAATGGCATTAAATATACTGATCCCAAGGACATTGACAATATCCTGGCAGATCTATTCAGTGCCAACTTCACCCCCCTCTTGCCCCTTAAAGGGCCCATCTCAATACCAAAAGAATGCCAAAGTCTGGTAATCACGGCCACACAGGTAGAAACCGCACTCTCCAAAGCTAAGAATACAGCATCCATGGGACCAGACGACATCCCGGGCTGTGTACTACATGAATTACAAAATGAACTGGTACTTCACCTAAGTATCGTGTTTAATCATAGCCTCACCTCAGGCTTTGTGCCCACTGAGTGGTACACAGCTTCAATTATCCCACTCCACAAGTGGAGATCCACCTTGGATCCCGGGAACTACCATCCCATCACTCTGAGAAGCCTGATCTGCAAGGGCATGGAACGCATTATCATGGAACTTATAAACAAAGAAATTGGCAACCTTCAAACACTGGACCCCACCCAATTTGAGTTTGTGAAGGGCTGATCTTGTCTCCTGAACCTGTTTGACTTTTTCAAATCAGTCTTCAGAGCTGTGGACAAGGGTAAGGTGGTCCACACAGCCTATCTGGACCTCACCACTGCCTTCAACACCATCCCCCACTCTGGAATCTTAGATAAACTTACTAAGCTGGGCATAAATCCCTATGTCACTCGATGGGTTGCCAACTGGCTTACTGACAGAACCCAGACTGTAAAAGTAGCAGACTCCAAATCCAGCTCCAGACAAGTGACAAGTGGAGTGCCTCAGGTTCAGTCCTGGGACCGCTCTTGTTTGGCATCTACTTCTCTGAAGTACAGGCCAACAATAAGGGACTCTGGCTAACAAAGTTCGCAGATGACTGCAAACTGGGAGCCATTATTGAACCCCCAAGTGATGTGGATATTCTGCAAAAGGGCCTTACAGAAACAGATGTGTGGTGCCATAGCCATAGGCTCAAGCTTAATCCCAAGAAATGTATAGTTATCCCCTTTGGGAAAAAACATGTACCCATGAATTACCACATAGGTGGCAGTACACTAAACACCAAAAGTGTGATGAGAGATTTAAGGACACAGGTGGACGGTGGTCTCAACTTCGATAACCACATTGCCACAACAGTCAGAAAATCTTTCTATGTGGCACACCTTATCACTAAGGGCTTTTCGTCCAGGAAAAAGGAGGTCATTGTCCCACTGTACTCATCCATCATTAGACCCATTATAGAGTACAACACTCTGTTTGGTATGTACCTCACAAGACATCTGCAACAGCTGGAAAGGCCGCAGAAATAACTCACTAAAAGAATCACAGGCCTAAAGCAGATGTCCTATGCTGACCGTCTAAAAAAACTCCAGCTATACTTTGTGGCATATCGTCTACTCAGAGGCAATCTCTGCTTAACATACAAGGTCATGTCAAATCCTGAGCTGTTGGACATGTTCCACTTAAAGATATCCCAATCCCTCAGACCCACACGCTCCAGGGATCTAAACCTTGTCATCACAATAAACAAAACATGCTGGAGGGATAGGTTCCTGACCCAGAGACTCCCCATACTCTGGAATAGACTGCCCATACATGTCAAGCAGAGCACCTCCTTTGCCCTCTTCAGAAGGAACCTTGATGATTGGATGGGAGATAGGAAATTCACCCCAGGGATCACGTCAGTCACCCTGCTAGACAGTTATCCAGGGAAGTAAATACTGTGGGAAGAAATATCCAGGGAATTGTTATGGTTAGGCTTGTATAGGCCCTAGGGCCGATAGCCTAGTACCAATCTATGAACCTATGAACTTATGTGACCATCTGTTATTGACATTTTCTGTCCATATTTAGGATATTTTTTAAATTCTGACTTAGCCTTTTCTTGCTGACAGATGGCAGAACTATCATATATCTAACTACAATTGAAGTATGATACAGTACGTAATAACACTGTAGAACTCTTGAAAAATGTACTATTTAAAGAAGGAAACACACAGAAATATAGCTATAACTTCTACAATATATGCAACATACACTAAGAAAAATATGGAACTACTAGCCCTAAAACTTGGGCCCAGGTTCAACGAACCTTAAAATCTAGCAGGCTTAACATAAGTTATGGATAGGGAGAAAGAAATATCCAGACAACCTTCTAATTTAAACAGGTTGTTACTCTAAGGAAGATAGATGTAAAAAAATAGCCTAGAAAAAAATCGGCCACCAACAAGTAGTAAAACACACACATACTACTTATTCCTAATTATCTATGTTCATAGTATAAAGAAAACTTAACCAACTACAAAAATTAACTGTCCAAGATAAACTATCACTTTTTTAAAAGAAATATCAAAGTTTCACCGGCCAGAGCTGTCGAAGCACTCCCGATCTGTTGCAGTGGCAAATGACATCTGGGGGAAGCACAAGGTGCATCATGGGATAGGGAGTAGGCCTCGAGCTAGTTGAAGACCTCGAGCTTTTGCAGTTGGCCGAGTCAGAGCCGAGGATTGGCTTCGAACCCATCAGTAAGAATGTACTTCGAGATAGAACAACTTCACTCAATAAACTTGTATAAAAAAGCAGCCATATTAACCTGTATTGTTATACATGATTAACTTATATCAACACAATCAATAGTGAGCAGGGAATGCTCCTCCCAGTAGCAGAGAGCATCAGTACATTATCAATCGAACAATTTATGGAAGACATTGGAAAGTCTCCATATCTGTAAGTGGGTCTACTTCAGAAGACTAAAAAACAAAAGACTGAATCCCAAAAGAATGAAAATTCAAAATACTAAATGATAAAATTTGCCCCTTCTCCACTGTTGTGCGATCTTGGAGTTGGTATATATAGTTAGTAGGCAGTGTAGGGGCATAGCCCCCCACATGAGGGATGCAGGGGGACTTGCCCCTGCATTAAAATGTGTCCAGTATTTTGAATTTTCAGTCTTTTGGGATTCAGTCTTTTGGTTTGTCAGTCTTCTGAAGTAGACCCCCATAAGCTTAACACAGACAGTACATGGTAAGCAGACATAAACATGGATATAATTTTATTGAGGCAATATTTCTAGTACATGTTTTAATAAGCATGAATGAATAAACATCCATAACATTACTACAAATACATACTACATAGCAGTATATGGATAATGCCGGAATCTGTAAGTTTCCGTGCTTATACTACCGACCGTACTGAGTCACTAGCAATACATACAGATAATTTGTTAGTGTATCCTTATGTACTGTTCACTGGTGCTGTTTACATTTTTCTGTACAAATGCATATGGGGAAGCCATGCTTGTTAGTGATGCAGATGTACCCACCTGTATGCATACAGGTCAATCCTACACCTCACCATTAAGTCACTTACATTTTTATATTGCACAAAATTGTCCCCAAATGAATCAATCTAAGCACATGCATATACATTTCTAACATGATAACATAGGTCTATAAGGAGTGAAGCATATCTCACCACAGCAATGCTAGCAGGTGCAGAATTATCTTTGCAGATACTTGTGAGTCAAGTATACCTGAAAGTAAGACCATCTATGTGCACACAGTTTTTAAGTCCTATTTGCTCCATAAATAAATATTGAGGTTCATTAAAATTCAAGATTTTGAAATCCTGTTTGTGCTCATCCATATACCTTCTCGAAATTTGGTGCATTAACTAATAGCTCAGCATAACGGAAATGTGCTCTGTGCAAGTATGCAATAGGTATCATTAAATGGTATCATATGTAGCATGTGCCTATTATCTTCCAATGATCTGATGCCATCCCATAAGCACACCTTAAAATTGTGATTTTGATACATTTACAGATCAGATCATTGCTACCTGTGAACTGAGTGGGACCTCTAAATTCTGGTCTGTCAACCTTCCTGACATTTTCATTGAGATGAGTACTTCCACAAGGTTTTGATGTGTTTGGATGCCAAATACGATCAAGGAGGAGACCACCCTGATGTTGACTGTCTACAGTTGAGTGGAGCATGGCATGACAGCCAGACCACAGAACTTTGGGATAATTAATATCTGGAACTGGATTGCAAGGGAGCAACAATGTTGTAAGGGAATCTACAAGACTCAAGTGCAGGTTTGCCACTACTATGATGACGTGCATCAGGGGGATGCTGAGGATCTTCATCAGAGGGTCACTGAGGTGTGCATTGACATTGCTTTCTGACAGTTTCCTGTAAGGCCAAGAAAGGTCATAGATATGCATTTATACCTGTGTGATGCCTTTGGCATGGCATATATCTGTTACATATGCATTCCATTACACATCTGTTTGGGTTGTGTACACCTACTTGTGTAAGTAGCAGCCAGTTTAGTGCTTTGCTACAGTACTGCTGTTTGGCACTGTACCTAGGTGTTTGCCCTTCACATGCATGGTCAGAGGTTCTATTCTGTCCTCTGCTGGTATTCTCCACCATTTTATGGGCAGCATTTGCTACTCTGTGCTGTTACTTGGCTTACACTGCACTTTTGACATACTACTTGGGTACTGGATTATTTATCCTATGTGTGCTGTGATCCCTACTTATTACCGGGTCTATATCAGATCATCGGCATGGCAGAATTTTGAATGCCGTAACGTCGAACTGAAAAACCCAAACCCTAACAATATTGAAACCTCAAAATAGCAAATTTTTTCCCAGGAAAAAATTTGCTGTTCTGAGAAACACACACACACCACAAGCACACTAAAAAGCAGCAATCCACACACATACATTTAAAAGTTACATCTAACCCTACATTACACTGCACGCACATTCACTACTATCTATCCACTAACCTTAACCCAGACCCTAACCTCAAGGTCTGTCACTATCGCACACTCACCTCACCCGCGCGCTAACCCTAACTCACTTAACCCGCCCCTAACCCCAAATTCACACTATCACACACTCACCCAACCTGCGGCCTAACCAAAACGTCCACACAATCATACACTTACCTTAACCCAACCCGTAACTTTCCACCGCATCACTGAAAACAGCGAAGCCACAACAACGACCAACCGAATTCTTTCCCTAGGTAAGAATTCGGATTTGTGCAGCTTTGCTGTTTTCAGCATTCGCGATATTGGGTTCGATATTAGATCATTCGAAATTCTGCCGTTTTGATGATCGAATATAGACCCCTTGTTACCCTATAACACACAACTGATCCAGGTATGACTGCCATACAGTTTGCAACATGTCATAATGTAATAGTGCAAAGGTAAACATGCATTTCTGCAGTTCATCACGACTGGTATATATACGCACCATGTTTATCAACTTTCTGTTGCCCATGTTGTAGAGTATGCCATATGTGTACCTTATCTTTCCTTTCTGTTTATTTCCAACTTTTGTCTGTCGTATCTTATGAAATTTGTCATATGTGTATACCTCCTGTGTTGCCCTTCTCCTTCTCTTTCCCTGTCTTTTCCTTTTCTTCTTTTCTCCAAAAAACAACAAAAAACAAAAACAAAAAAAAATGGGATCTATTCCAACTAAAAAGAAAAAAAAAACATTGCCCATGTCCCTTTGACTGTTTCCCTAACCTTATCTATTCCAGCATACCTCTTTTGTTTTCCTCTTCTTCACCTATACCCCACCACTGCTTTTCTATCTCCCTATTTCCTTGGACGTGTGCATTACCTGTGTTCCCCTCACATATCCTACACCCATTGTCAGCTACTGTTAGTTGTGAATATGTGGCAGTGATTGCTCTTTGTCTTTATTAATATTTTTATGAGAAATGTTATGGATTCCATCCGAATAAGTGCAAGCAAGCATATATTATTAGTATGTGACCTTTCAGAGATATTCGTAGTTGTCTCTGGGATGACTAGAGAGATTGCTGAAGATATGTATTACTTACAAATGTCATGCTGTTTGCATTGGGTAGTATAATTTCAGTAACTTTGTTAATGTACATTGATCTTTATCAGACAGTTTTCATGAATTATGGAGTGGCCATGGCTGCTAGACAGTACGCTGCTGCTGCTGCTCAGCTCTAAGCATCGAGATAGTCTAAGTTCACTGAGGCATATTAGTGAAATTTGCCAGATTATGTAAACTTTACAGAATCTGGCCCCTAATGTTCTATATTCTTAGAAATATACAAGAATTTCTCTTACATTGAAATAAGACAAAGGCTCATCATTATGTTCTTATAGCCCCATATCTTTTTTAAACACTGATCATAAACTCTCTCATTCTACTTATGCAAACAGAATTAAACATTTTCTTCCTCTAGTAATTGATGAGGATCAGATTGGCTTTATATTGAATGGATAAGCTCATGATAGTATTAAAAGAATAGTTGCACCAATTGAATATGCCAATAATATGAAGAAAGAACTATCAATAATTAGCTTATATCTCAGTAAGGCTTTTGATTCCATAGATTGGTTTTATCTTTTGTGTTAGAAACTTATAAATGTTCAAATAATTTCATACGATTTATTAATTGTTTGTATCAGAACTCCTCTGCTTTTATTAATTTTTTTCTCCAACCCATTAAGATTTGTAAAAAGAACAAGTCAAGGCTGTCCACCATCTTCCTTATTGTTTGCTTTGGTGACTGAACTCTTTGCTAACTATTTAAGGTAAAATTTAGAAATAGCTGGGCTTAAAATAAATGATCATTATACATCAAATATCCCATTCTTTGCAGATGATATTTTATTGACATCTGGTAATATTGATAAATCTATAACTTCTTTATCTAATTTGTTAGTTTCTTTTTCAAATCTGTATCAGGTCTTAGTTTTAATAATCGTAAAATGAACATCTTATTGATATATAAATGATTAAATGAGACACTAAATATGATAAATGAGTATAGCTAGGTCAATAAAATTAAAGATCTAGGAATTATGTTATCACATAGATATAAATAAATGTCATTGATTAACTATAATATTTTGTATTCTATCAAATCATTAATAAACAATTGGAACTTGTTTCCTATGGAAGGCAGATTAGCTTTAATTAAGATTATTTTGCCAAAAATGTTGTATATTTTTTCAAACTGCATCTATTTTTCCTTATAAAAAATATTTAAAAAAGTAATAATGTACTTTAAAAATTCTTCTGGCTTCTAAACAAATCTAGAGTGATGTTAAAACATATTAGCGACTGGGAGAATGGTGAAATCAGATTCCTAGATATAGAAGTATATGCTTTAGCATCTGTCATAATGACTTTTATTAAAACTAACCATAAACCCTCTGATTCACATTATATAAATAATATTTTAAAAACTTTTAATAACTTTATTTTTAAGAACATAGCTGCATTTTGACTTGGTCTTTACTAATTTATTTCAACAGATTACTTAATGAGAACATTGTTCTTGATGACTTTACAAAACACAGTATTGGTACCATTGTACAACAGTATAAAATTCAAAGACTCATATTGGTATAAACCCATTAGTCAATTATAGAAAGTATCATATGGGAAAGGCTGTGTGCATTTTTTGTTGACAACAGTTTCATTTGAAGGTGACGTGGTCTGGCAGGATGATGTCCTATCAGACAAATTTGTTGGTTGTATAAACGGGTAACTTCCAAAGTTGATAGAGGCATGCACTGCTTATGGACTTTTGTAAAACATTTGACTATGTGCCATATAGCATATTTGTAAGGCAAACTGAAATGGCTTAGTGAGGACTAAAAATATGAGAAGAGGGTAAAAAATAGTTTGATAGGGAGGACACAAATGGTGGTCATTCTAGGATGGAGTGGTGTGATTGGCTTGGTGCCATACTGTTTTCAATTAGGCCCTGAACTATTCAATGTTTTATTAGATATAGCTGTGGTGGGGGGAGATTACATTATTCACGTATGATACTGAATTGCAAGGCAGAAAGACTGGTTGTGGAAGTAAATTGAAGCATGGTGCCAAAACTGGTATCTTAGATTTATTAGGCTGACAGATAACAAGCAGGTTTCAGTGGAAACAAATATAGGATATTACATTTGTTATATAATAATCCATATATGAAATATAAGATGAGATTGCTTTAGATTATGTCTACTGAGAATTTAATATTTTGGTTAGACAAACAATGGATCATAAAGACCAGTTTGAGATCACAGAGGCTAGAACAGGGCAGACTGGGATTACCTAATTTGAAGGGGTATTTCAGAGCAACACAGTTAAAGCTCCTATACATAGCACAAGCAGGAAACTATAATTCAAAGTGGAAAGGAATTATGTTAAAATGGGGGAAGTTCAAGAAACAAAGAGACACTGGGATTTTGGATGCAGGCGTTTATAAGAATAACAATAATCATGCAGAATATTATACCCATAAAGTAGCAGAAAATATTCTAAGAACTAAGCCAACATGGGAATGGAGAAAGGAGATTCTGCAGATAGGGATAACTTTAATTAGGGATATATACAATATGCAAGAGGGGGTTGGAATTTATTGGAGAAAACTGGCAAAGGAACCAAGGTATTGGGGGCAAATAACTAGAGAGGGAAAGGTAATAGAATGGGAAAAGGCCAAGAATTTATTTTAACTGCAGGTTAGAGATTGCCTTCTCCCTCAAGGATTGATATCAGAGTACAGGCAAAGAGAAAGAAATACGGGGATCCTAAATGAAAGTCCAGCACTGGTAGAGCTTTTAGTATAATCTAGAACAAAAGCTGCCATTAAAAAAGGAATAATTAGTAGAACATATAAAATATTGCATAACTATAAGAATCAGTCAGAGGAGCTTAGAAAGGATTGGGAAGAGAGAATGGATAAGCAATTCATGAAGAAATAATATATGTATGTCTCGTAAATATGCAACAAAAGTTAGAAGATATAGGATTTTTGCTTGGAAGTGTTTACATATGTATTTTTATACCCCAAGTAGAATCCAAAGAATTTTTCCTCAGGTAAACAGCAAATGTTGAAGGTGTGATGAGGAAGAAAGAGATACTTGGGAACAAATTTTCTGGGAGTGCAGTGGGTTGGCAATTATAAGTCATTATAATAAGATTATAAGTGATGTATAATGTTTGTAAATGGGACTATATCAGTATGGCTTGTGATGTAAAATGCTTTCAACTATGATTGTGTCTGTGTGGCTTGTTTTAATTTATATAAATGTATGATTGCTTATGTCGTAAGTGATGGTTTAATAAAGATGTTTCTTGTTTAAAAAAGGGGGGCAGGAAATTAATAATGTATGTAATGTTGCTTAGGTTATATGAAATATGGCAATATATGTGAAGTGTAATGGTTGCAAATGTTAATTTGTTAATACAGTTTGATTACTTTTGTATAAATGTAAATCTGTCTATGTCGCAAGTGATAAATTCAATAAAGGTGTGTTTAAAAAAGCTAACAGAATGTGGGTGTTTATTTTGAAGGAGCTGTCTCTTGTGAGAGGGAGGTGACTCTTTTTATGCAGATCATTGTTTAGGCCAAATTTGGAAAAGTAATAAGTCGTAAGTAATATTAAGACTTACACAGAGAAACAGGAAGGCAGATGGATTATTAAGTTACAGGCAGACAAGGGTCATGGTTTGAATGAGAGTGCTTCTCTAAAACCCTTTTTAGCAGATCACTCTTTGACTCATTAATAAAATGAGAGATGATTAATTAGAAGTAGGCATTCTTATATAAGACATATGTATTCTTTAGAGTTTTATATATATATATATATATATATATATATATATATATATAGTCTGTGAAACAAAGTTTTTAGAATGGAATGTTGTATGTGTGTGTGTGTGTGTATATATATATATATATATATATATATATATATATATATATATATATATATTTATTTGAAAACAAAGTTTTTTAGAATGATATTTTTTCATTTTATATATATATATATATATATATATATATATCCTAGTTGCAGAGTTTGAAGTCATCCAGGTACAAATGTATATGTATTATATTCACATTTTACATTTTATGTGGGGTATGAATGAGGGGTTTTGATTACTTTGTTCTTGTACCATTAAAACATTAATGAGTGTCTTGATTTAGGGAACAGTTTCATTGGTTAAATAGTTTTGAGTCATTATTTAAGAAGCTTTTATTGCTGGTATTTTTAAAGTCTGATGAAACGTTCTAAGAGAAGTGAAAGCGCTTACTTGTGGAATAAAAAGGTTAGCTTTGATTGTCGTGGTGTGCCTCTTTTTGTATTTTATTCATTTGCAGTGTATTTCTTGGAGAGGCACTTTACCCTGGATGTTTTTTTTCATTTTTTACCAAATTTGAAAAGTATTAAGCAAACTACTATTCATTTAATAGAAGCTATCAAACCTAGATACGCTTTTCAGAGAAGAACTAGACTTCTTTACTGCATGGAAGAAATACTAGTGTGAGGAAAGTCTGAATAAGCTAGTGTTATGCTGTCTTGCAATGAGGAGGGCATGGGGAGGCATGTTATGGCTGCAGAATATTTTAAAGAGAAAATATGGGTGTGTAAAGTTAAGTAGTAAAGTCAGGGGAGGTAGGAGAGGTAATGATTTTTTAAAACAGGAAATTCAAATTGTAAATTGAATATGAGAAACTGTTTTTAATGAGACAGAATGGACAGGCAGCTCTAGTTTTCTATGTTAATGCAAGACTACAGGACTCTGGATATTTATTATATGGGTGATAAATGTGGGCTGGTGGATATGAAGGCTAGGTAAGTGTGGGGAGTGGCTAGTATGCATGGGACAATTGCAGACTGGTAGCAACACCAATGGGACACAGTCACTGGATAGGTTTGCATTCTAGTTTTCTCTTTTTTGTATATATGAACGTAACGTATCTTATCTACACTTACTGTTTATGCCAAGAACCTCTAGAATGTATGGGCATAAGTACAGTGTATGAGCACCACGATACTGGGCATTTCTTCATGATGAGATCTGTGGAACTGCCTCTTAAATGCCATCCAGAATGAAAAACAAACTACACTTACTAACTGAAAGTAAGATTGTATGGAGAGGACTCACTTAGACTCTTCACAAAATACAATGGTAGTAGCATAGACCTTCACAGTCTTTTAGGAAGAGGTGATACTAAAATGAACTGTGACATATACCTGCAGTGCTAAATGTAAACTGCAGGCTGAGCTTGCACTAAACACCTGTGGTGAGCTACACCATGATGAGGTGTCTGGTAAAATTAGTTGCTTTTAGTTTGTATCCTGTGACTTGGTTAGCTGTTAGCCAGTCAGTATTATAAAAACATTTAGTGTCAGTTAATTCTAACAAAATTTAGCATGCAACCTATTGAAGTATCTCTTTGCCAAGCAGAAAATGCTGAAAAATAATACTTTCTGTGAGTGCATAGACTCCACCACTCACACATACACTTCTAAAACAGAGTGAGACCCCTAGACTTCCTGTGTAATATAATAATTTCCAAAAATGTACTTTATGCAGCTAACATGAAGAACTGCATAGTCACTGAGTCACATTTGACACACCACGTTTGGCTGACTGATTGATATACGCAATGACTAGCTTGTAATACATGCCTGTATTTAAACATCATGCATAATCTAAGATGATAATGTAGATACATTTATGCTTTGAAACTTTATTTTACTGAAGCATCCTGAGTATGTGAGTAATCTGAGTTCAGTAATTGTCATGGATTGGCTGCTGTATGATTTGCAATGATGATTTTATTGTCCATCTAATAAACATGATGGAATTAATTTCTCATGTTTCCATTATAGAACAGTTACCAGACCAATGGAATTTGTCTGGATAACAAAATTAATTAAATAAATAAACAAGTAAAGACAAAATTAGTGTTTAAAATTGATGTGACAAAAACACGCTCACCTCCAGCAATCTGATGAAGCTGAACATGTGTCAACTTATTACTGCACTGAATAAAAGCCCTTTAACAATTTTTACATATGCATATGCATCTTTTAACAAGTAGATATTACATACTAAACATATGGATGCATTTAGGAAAGAAAGAAATACTGGGAAAAAAAAGAGTTGTAATACAACTTCTTTATACATGTAAGCATTTGCAGTGAAAGGATATGATTATTTTGCACATTCAAATTAAATTTTTCCCTTGCGGCCTATAATGTTTATGCTTGCTTATGTAACTGAGGTACTACAACACCATATTGGGAGTTTCCTTCAATAAGAATACTGGAAGCCAACTTTGTATTGTATCACCAGCTTTTAAATATATATATATTTTGTTTGCTGTTTTAGAGCTATACTTAGGTTATTCAAGTTTTACAAAGGGGTACTAAACAACAATGGTGCAGAATGGTTATTAAATGTAGACATTGCAACTCTTAATGGATTAAATGGAGAACAGAATTCTGTCCTTAAAGTGCAGCGAACCATTTATAGGGCACAGTTCTCTGTCTTTTAGGCATTTAACTAACTGCCGTGCCAGTTAATACATTTGCATTTCAATGATTTAAAAGTGAAGAGTATCACTTTTTTATTTTTGCATAATTTTTAGTGTGTTCAGCTGAACATAAGATATTATATCTACCTCAATGATGAGTGAACTGACCGACTTTCTGTTCTGATATCATGCCCTTTTCCTGTTAGCAGCGAACTGTCTCCAGATTTCGTTAGGCTTATGACAGGTGGACCTGTACATAAAAAGTTTTCACGGGTGCCAGCTTATCTCATGGTGAACAGATTTCTGCTCATTTCCTGACAAAAATAGAAAAGCTTCTAGATTGAATCATATTTGGGTTTTTACATATCTTGAGATTACCATAGACGTCTTTTCATCAATTTCTTCATCCACAGACAATATTCTTAGAACAGTCTTAGAACAATCACTTAAAGGCTTGGTGTTCTTTAGCACCACATAATATATGTCTTGTCCACAAAATCTGATTTGTGAAGACTATTGAATTATTAGAATCTTAATCCCGTATTATAGGCTCTGTATAGTTTCTCCCTTCTAATAAAATGCTGTCTGTCATTTGATTAAAAATACCCCAGATTATGATTTATGCCACCTCACCTCTAGCTGCACCTGAAGCCATGGCTCCTAATAAAGTCTGCAATGGAAAAAGAAAATTAAAAAAAAAAATCATAGTGTATCTCCCCTGTGTATTAATATAAAAACTGCATCTCTGTAGAATACATACAGTAGTTTCCTTTCTAGACTTCCTTCTAGCTAAGAGGGGAATTATACAATGGTACACCAAAAAGTTCACATTAAATTTAGTTTCAAAGCCCGTATTTGTCTCTGTCCTTAAGCTTCTACCTCCTCCTGGATGGGCTGGAGGTATAAGGTTTGATTCTTGTTAGTCTTAGATACGGTGTGACTCTGACTAGTTATCTTACTCAATAGTGTTATTTATTGCGTGTATGGTTATCTGAGCTGTGTTTATATTAGAGTTGGTGGGGGCTGAATGACATTAGTTTGGCCTTACTGGGGATTAACATTGGTTGGGATTGTATATGCCAAGCTTCATGTCTGGAAAAATGAAGTTTAGGATAATATTCTGTAATAGAGGCTGCAGAGCAGATGCCTGATTAATTGCCTGCATACTGTACAGGAGTTCCTTGATCTGTTGCTTCGTGTATGTTATTAGTAAGAAATGATAAATAACAGAAGACCAAAGCTAGAGCCTTTGGACTATCTGTGGTAATTGGAGTGAAGGAAGAGTTAGGGTTTTGAAGCACACATGTGATCTATCTCTGGGTCTGCTGCTCAGTCAGCCACCCAAGTTACTAATCCAACGTGGATCAGGTGGCTCTAGAAAGGGCTTTATCTTGTGTTTAGTAACAGTTCATGTGAGACTATGAGAAGTTGCTTGCGAATTTAGATGTGTATGAATAGTGTTTAAAAGGATAGAATGGCTGTATTTGTGCTGTGGCCTGGATGAAAACAATATTAAGTTTGTGATTAGAGACTGTTGTCTATAAAGATGTTTGAGAAGCTGTTTATTGCTGTATTTTGAAGAGTAGAGATAGGATCATTAGAGATACTCTGGTCTTGTTCTCTGTTGTGGATGGGAATGATCCATATTAATGGGACATATTATTCATTAACTGACATATTTATAAGGATGGCAGTTTGGTACACTATTATGTTGGCAACATCTTTGAGGAACTCTAGTGATAGTAGATCAGGGGTAGATTTGTTAGTCTTTGTTTATGTATTTATTTTTTATGTGATTTCTGGCTACTGATTGTATCACAAAGTGGGTATACTTTTTGTGTATTGTCAGACATGGTATCATGCTGTTAAATAAGTGAGATGGCCATTCAGATTAAGTGCATGTTTACAGGCTAAATTATAATTTGTTTCATATGATAATGGGTTTAACTGTGTTTCATTTCCTAGGTTTATTAGTGCATTAATGTTAGTCCAGAATTAATTGGGGTTTTTAGAATGTGATGTTTGGAAGTTCTAGCAATATTTTTTCTTTGACAATTATAATAATTTCTGACTTTGTTTCTTCGAAACCGATAGTTGGTGGAGACTGCTGCTTGTTTCATGTTATCCGGTCCCTATCTCCCTGTGTCATACATTGTTTAGTTTCTGTGGACAGCCAAGGGGATACATAGTTCTTCAATGTCCTTGTTATGGATTGGAGCCATGGAATTTAAAATATCTAAGAAGATCTTATTGCAATAGTTAACAGCTTCATATAGTGGAAGGCATCTGAGTGGGTTCCAATTGCACTGCACTGGAAGATAGTTAAAGGAAGTGTAATAGAAATTTTCTTTGATCTTGTTCAGATGAATGAACATCATCAGTCATGCAGGGTCAGTCCCATATTATATATATAGGATGGTTGTTACTAATGGAGTCTGATAAAGTGCTGTCTTCATGAGCTGAGCAAGTTTTATGGGTTTGAGTAGAATTCAGTTGAGTGTGTTTATCTCCTTTTGGTTACTTTATGAATGCTAGTGGGTTCTTGAATTAATTAAGTTACATCGCATAAATTGATGGTTGGGTGGTATGTATTTGTAGTTCTTGGTTTGATAAGGTGGATCAATCTAAGTTTGTATCCCCCAATAAAATGATGTCCTATTTAATGACAGATGTAATCCAGGAGAGGATATTTTCTTGAGTATTTGTATTGGTGTAAGTAGATTCTGAGGTTATGTAGATGGATATAACATGAATTATTTTATACTTGTTACATTTATGGGAGACTATTAGAATCTCTGCATTTTTGAAAGTAATTATATAGTGTTATTATTCATCCAGAGTGTTTTGTTAGTCAGTCTGCTCTTAACATATCATAACTTGGGGTAGCCTGTCTGGTATTGAGAGATTTTTTACTGCATAACACAAAATGGGTCTTTTTATTATTTTATTGTCCTGGTAGTTGGACATGCCCTAATAAACATAATTACATATTTTCATTGCAAGCAGTGATGGCAGCATTGTCGCACATTTTTTGTAAAATGGTGTTAAAGGAACTGATCGGCTTTCTTGGCAGTAACAAATAGTTTATTGATCTATATATTATGGAACTGATCGGTTTTCCTGGATGTAACTAATAATTTATTGATCTGTACATTATGGTGTGATTTGTGTATGATTACAGTACATTGCAAGGACATCAGGTAAGAGTTTCAGATAAAGAGTATGTTCCTGAAGGTAAAAAACTAATCAATGTGTTATTGCTTCTGCTAAACCCTAAAATATATAATATGTGCTGACACTTTCTTCTGACAATGGATACTCTATATATACCCAGTACTGTACATAAATTATTATATTGTAGTGTGGAGGGTAACTATTTCTGACTTTTTAAAATAGCTTTCACTTTTAAATCACATTACTTTTTTATTTTACTTTCTTTTGTTAACACACCATATTTAAAGAGTTCATGCGGACATTTTTTTTGCTGGGGTACAGTTCTTGGTGAATGCCAGGAAAACCAATTATACTTTTAAATTTCTAAATGTTATTTAATTTGATTTGAAACACTTCTGGCCAGTGTAACTGTGTATTAGAAACTGCTTAAACCATCTCTGCCTGAAGTTGCTGGTTTTCACAATGTGGCTTTAACAATAAGATAAATCAGCCCTTTTCCTTCATGATTACCCCCACCACACACACTCTAACCAGGAAGACAAAGTAGTATTTTTGTTCATGCCACATGGAAGTGTGATTATGTCTCTCAAGGAGGATTTCCTGTTCGCCTTATGCAGCTGGTCATGTTTAACTATTCTTTTTAAGCTAGAGAAGCAGTTTTAGTGACAGCTGTTCCTGGAAATCTCAAAGGCTGTCATGATCTGATAGAGGGAAAAAGTAACACTAGTTACAGGATCATACTGTTTAAAATCGCATTTTACATCAATACATTCAGCGGTTTTGAAGACAAAAACCTGTAATGCTTTCCACCATTTGCAGTGGGTTGCTAACATTCCCACGCTTAGCTTAGTAAACAAATATTTAAACATTCACTAAATGAGTACTCTTTGGCAGAAAATTAACCCTCCTACTTGTTTTGTGTCTATATATGTTCCTCTGACTAAACTCTCATCTACACTGTGTGCAGTGCACATACAACTAAACAATAAAGTCATGGTTGTCTTCTTCATCTGTTAGAACCATTAATTCTTTGAAGGCATTCCATTCTGCATTATTCTGTTTCCCAAGAACTGGTCCATACTGCTTAGGAACTGAAGATGTGTATGGTCTCAGTAATTCTGCCTTTATTAATGTACGTCTTAAATCATTTTGATAACTGTGTCTGCCCAAGAAGGCAAAATGCATTAACATTACAGATAAGAGCAGAAGATGCCTGGGTTTTTCAAGAGACAAGTATACAAACTAAACTAACTACTGAAGTTTAAGTATTAAGTCAAGCAAGTAATTAAGATATTACTAAAGTTCAAGCAAGAAGCTGAATTACTTTGCTATTAATATTTTGTATATAAACATAAATAAATAGTGGCAGTGGAGAATGTGCCCTTACATTTGTATGAATGACTTGTGTCTGTCTAATTCTCACAGAATTTTAGCCAGGCAATCATTTATATTTCGTAGTAAATGGAGAACTAGTTGTCAATTAAATTACTGGGACAAATGACTCATGTCATGGTGATTCCACCCAGACAAGTAAAACCAATTAGGTTTGTGGATGAAAAACTTTAGTGTAATAAAACAAAGTCACAATCACAAATGGTTAAGTGCTTTTATTCTTGTAAAACGAGAATGAATATTATTTTTTAATATTACATTCTTGGTTTGAAAATGTTAAATGCAATATATTTTTAAAGGGAGTACATTGGTGGGTATGTTTAAAGATGGGGTATTTCTAAAAAAATACAAAAACACAACCCCCCCACAAAGGTTGTGTGTAAAAACATTATGAAATATTTTTTAGTATTAGGGTTACATGACCCATGCCATTAAGTATTTAAAGAATAGTTTTAAATGGTGTTAATG